>NC_142813.1:10714509-10810697 GCF_049724085.1 Artemia sp. Qi Xiang Cuo | reverse complement strand
CACGTCAACCCTTCGCGGACAGAGATACGGGGCGAGGCCTTTCATCGAGACTGGCGTTAGAAGATGGAAGGACATCTCAAGTGTTCTAGAATAGCATGCGACAAGTGACCGCCACAGGGACAGTGCAATTTCTTGGACAAAGTTCAAAGTTATACAAGCAAAGTAGATGCAACCCATTGTATCTGTTTTGTCAATGGAGAGGACAAAAAAGAAAAATGGAATCAGGGAACACCAATAGGCTTTACTGAAAGTAATGGCCCTACTGTGGGGAATGAGTACAGCCTTTTGTGGCCGTATTGAGACTTAATCTTGGGCAAACAAAGGACATTTCGTCGAAACTTGCAATCTTCTCGCCGAGTATTCTCCCACGCTTTTCAACAAGCTACAAAGACGATACGGCTACTATACGTCCCACAAATACCAGAACGATCTAATTTCAGTTATCGGATCTAGGCTTCGGTCTACAATAGTGCAAGAAGTTAGCGTACCAAATACTTTGCTGTTCTTGTCTATGAGACAAAAGATAATTCGAAGAAAGAATAGCTCGCCAGTCTTCTGAGGTACTCCGACGAGGGACAAGCATGAGAAAAGCCAATAGGATGTTCCCATATGAAAAGCCTGGATACTAAGAGTTAAGCCAGCTTCATTCACGACACAGTGGTAAAACTTGGCCTCGACTGGAACTATTGTGCTGCTAAGTGCTACGACGAAGCAAGTGTGATGAGCTGGCCCTTCTCTAGTGTTCAAGCGTGACTGAAAGCAAAAGCGCCACAAGTAATATACATTCATTGCCCTGCGCGTAGACTGAATTTTGTCCTTGCAAACTGCGCTGAAGGTGTTAGGACTTTTTACTAATTTTTTTCGTTAGTCCAAAATCAGTACACCTTCATTTCCAACAATAACAGTAGGCATCACCTTTTTGTCGAGTCCCAAAAGGCTACTCAACTGTCAGTCCTGGAATTAGAAAGGAGTACTGTGACAAGATGGTAATACTGGTATTGATCAATATCAAGGATAAGACTCTAATATGAATGCGTTCTGGCTGTACTGTCTGCAGTCAGCGAGGGAGCTGATAATGAAGCCTGAGCAAAAGCAGCTGGGCTCCAGAAAAAAATGGAATCTTTCGCAATTACATTCCAGTTGCTCTATATGAAAGTAATTCTGAGGACAATAACCTCCCTTTCTGAACAGCTTCAGGCAGTTGATATGGTAATATCTAGGTCCCGCACCTTGATTCAAGCAACAAGGAAGGAAATAGTTGAACTGCGCTCTGATACTTCATTTACATCGCTTTTGGAGAAGGCAAAAGTGTTTGCTGAGGGCCTTGAAATTGAAGTACCTGACATGAATGGACCCGCGACCGGATCCTCCTCTGCCGGTCAGAAGGGACGACCTAGAAGAATCCAAAAAATTATCAAACACCTGAAAGAATTCATGACCACTTCGACTTTAGGAAAACACTTTGTCGAATCCAACAATAGAGCTCCAACTCTAGCGGAAGAACTGAAAAGAGAATACCTGGAGACTGTAGATCGTCTGACTGCGGAATTCGACAGACGGTTTAGAGATAACCTTCCAGTGCTCAGTACACTCGAAGCTCTGGACCCCAGCTCTAACAAGTTCATGGATGCAGGGCTCCTCAAGCAATTCTCTGAACTTTATTCTGAAATGGACATTGACCAGATTCTTCTTGAGGCCCAAGCTGGTATTGCCAAGCGGTTTTTGATCAAGGAGGAGGAAAAGCCGAAAAACTTCACAGGCGTCATCAATAATATCGAGACACTTCTAGTGGTCTATTCAGAAATAATCAAAGTTCTTCATATTGCTGCCATACTTCCTGTCACGACAGCCAGCAATGAACGCTTGTTTTCTGGGCTGGAAATAGTGTAGAACTATCTGCGCTCGACCACAGGAGACGATCGTCTTAGTCACCTGCTTTTGATCTTTGCAGAGAAGGATTTAGTTAAAAACTTGGATTTCGACTAGCTTGTTGACGACTTTGCGAAGATGAAACCACGACGGTTCCCCTTGTTGCCTTGAGTGTTCACTGATCTGTTTCAAAATTTTGTTGTATTTTTTGATTTTTTAAATATACTTGATCAAGCAAAGTTTTGTATCGTCATAGCCGTAGCGTGACTCCAACTTGGACTAAACCATTTACTGTAAGCAGCGAGCTGAAGAATTCTGCTACGAAATGTACTTTAGTCAAAGCGTGAGTTTCTACAGAGGTTCGGCTTTCGTCAAGTTATAGGTTCGGAAAAGTAGAAGATTCCCAAACGGCTGTTTTTTTTAACATCGCACTGACCGTTTCCGCTTTCTTCAGATATCTGGCCTTTTCCAAACCTATGGCATAAGAGCGAAAGAAGGAAAGGCAAAGCAATTGAGACAATTTCCTTAATTTTTACGGTAACTCCCACGGAAGGCAGTTTTTTTGGGGGGGATAAAGCTAGAGGCAATTTTTTTTTATACAAGCCTGCTTCGGGGCCCATGTCGATTGCTTGCCCACCCTAAGGTTTGGCTGAAATGGTGCCTCTGTTACCAGTTTTTTGCTCTTTACGCAATTTAATGTCTTTTCGTACTGGTGTCTGTTCAAAGATATTTGATTATTGAATCTAGTCCGATTCCTAACAACGATATCTACTAAGCTTCAAACTTTTGGTTTTCTTTTTTAAGGCTTGTGAATTATTGTAATCTCTTGTTTAAAATATATACATATATTTTTGCAAATACCAGTTTTTCGCTCTTTACGCATTTTAATGTCTTTTCATACTGTTTCTTTTCAAAGATATTTGATTATTAAAGCAAGCCAATTTCTATCAACGATTTCTACTAAGCTTGGTTTTGTTATGGTTTTTGAATTGTTGTAATCCCTTGTTAAAATACATAAAGATATTTTTGCAACTACCAGTTTTTTGCTCTTTACGCAATTTAATGTCTTTTCATACTGTTGTCTGTTCAAAGATATTTGATTATTGAAGCTAGTCCGATTCCTAACAACGATATATACTAAGCTTCAAACTTTTGGTTTTCTTTTTTAATGTTTTTGAATTGTTGTAATCTCTTGTCAAAATAGAGAATCATCATTTTTATAATTGGAAGTTTTCGGTTTTTGGGCCTTCCTACTGCAGTATATAACTGGTTGCATTCAAAAAGGTTTTCTTTTTAAAGGTATTTGAGTTGTTGTAATAAGCAACAAAAGCACGAAGAACAACAGGGAAATCTTTTTGCAAGACAGTGGAGATAATTTGAATGAATATTTCGGCCCTATGTCCAAGGACCGTCCTCAGCAAGACAGAAATATTTAAAAGAAAAATACTCACAGCAACATGCGACCAGTAAAACCAAAAATAAAATAAAAATTTCAAAGCAGTCCTAGCATCCTTACTTCAGCGAAGTTCAACCAGGACTGATAAAAAGTAAGTTAAAACAAGGCGATTCAATGAGATGAAAGAAAGATACTTTAAAAACGTTCTTATTGCTAATCCAGCGTTTTTGGCAGCTAACCTCAAAGGTCTTTTTGTGATCTGTTCTGTGTTAATGTCTATTGGTTTTTTAAATATTTTGTAAGATCATTTTTAATTAAATTTGTGTATAGAGCATTTAGTGTATATTCCCCCAAGTCCCTATTTAAGGAAATATGATTATTAATCTTAAGTCTGATTTGAATTGATTCTCGGACTACCGGCTTTACGCCTAGGTCATTGCTAATAAGGGCGGATTCATCAAAAAGTATATTGTGGCTACGATTTTCAAAAATATGGCTCGCTAACGCAGAATCCAATGAAACAGTGGAAATATTAGAAGTTAGAGCTTTGACTATATCATCTTTATGCTTTTGTATGCGCTTTTCTAAATTCTGGTTTTCAATTCCGCTTGATTTCCGCTTATCAAGAACATGATTTCTGCTTATCAAGGGAACGACTTATTAAAAAAAACTGGAAAACCTACGATATGAATTTTCGATGAATAGTCCTACTTACACTTCAAATTCACTCCTGGACTGGCTGTTGTTAATCTGTCATCTAGAACGCTTGAACCAAAGGAAATTCAAACTCTTGAAAAAGGTCCAAAATTCTCTTTTCTTCCAAGACATGTCCCTGTGGCAGATTTAATTTCCTCTCGAGAGTCCTCTGTGCACAAATTTTATACATCTATTTCCAACCAAGATGAAGTTAGGGCTAGTCTTATAGATACCCTTTACAACAATCAAAAAAAGGTTAATTCTTCCGCCACTAAAAAACCAGATAATTTGTTTGACCTTAAAAATACTATCTAATCTCCGTAAAGATTCATCCATTATTATAACTAACGGTGTGAGATAAAAGTCACTGTCGGCGGCATTGATATTAGCACCTTTTGAAATTAATAGATTACAAACAGCTACTTTTCCTTTTACAGCAGCACTGTGTAATAGTTTGTAATTCAAATTCATGGAGGCATTTATATTGTAACCTTTTGAAAGCAGCCAATTACAAGCAGTTACTTTATTTGCTCAGCAGCATTGTGTAAAGGTGTGGCCTACTCTGTGTCAAAATATTTTACGTTGTCACCATTTGAAACTAACAACTTACCAACAGCTAATTTTCCGAAGTGTAAGGGTGTGTTACCCGAAACATCTATCACAACTAGCATTTGATTTCATTTTATGTAAGCTTAATCACGTATCGAGATGATTTTATCTAACAAAAAAACAAACTAATTTAAAAATTTTCAGGTATTTTTCTAGTTTGAATTAAAATATTAAAACTATTGCTCGGAAACCATAGTTTTTTTTGCAGTTTACATAATAGCTCTAGCAATTCTGAACTGGACTTATTTTTTTTTAAACTTTTTTATGTCTTAAAAAGACATTGCGTTGTTGATAATGTATTTGCTTATTTTTCATCTAAATTTCAAGTAACAGTAGATTTTACGCAACACTATCGCCTATTTCCCTATCTTATTTCAAGCTACAAAACATTTTAAAAAAATATTTGATATTTTAAATCCGGGTTGCAGCGGTACTCTGGGTTTAAATCCGAGTCTCAGTTACTATGGGCTACAGTTCGTTCCTTAATGTATCCAGTGCCAAGCTATCTGTGGAATTACTAACCTATACAAAAATTAAGTGGCGTATAAAATTTAGTATAGGCAAGAGGTCGTTCTTTATTATAACCACCCTCAAAACTTAATTTCCCCCTCCTAGCATTATATTCACTAAATACTTGACCCCCTCCCCAGAAAGTTCAGAAAGAAGCAATAGTCTATTTATCCTGAAGCATTTCAAGTCAGATGTTTACCAGGGTATTAAATAAGTACCATTTTTTACACCTCCATCAAAACTTAATTTCACCCTCCTAGCATTATTTTAACTATATACTTGCCCCCTCACTTCATATAGAGTAACCAAAGTAGAGCTTAGCCAATTCTTAATTTCATCATTTTTTTATGTTATTAATTACACTGAAAAAAAATTGAACACCTAAAAAGCCCCCGATAAATATTCATTAGTTTGGTGTGGCATAGGCAATGCAGTGTTTTGACTATTAGAAATAAAGTAAAATAAAAAAAATATTTGTCGAGGAACTGTGATTAGTTCATAAAGAAGTAATAGTCTATTTATCCTGAAGCCTTTCAAGTCAGATGTCTACCGGGTATTAAATAAGTACCATTTTTACACCCCCCTCAAAACTTATTTCCCCTCCTAGCATTATCTTAACTAAATACTTGCCCCCACACTTCATATAGAGTAGTCAAGATAGAGCTTATCCAATTCTAAATTTCATCATTTTGTTTTTTTCATGTTATTAATTACACTGAAAAAAAATTGAACATCAAAAAAGCCCCCGATAAATATTCACTAGTTTGGTGTGGCATAGCAATAAAGTAAAATAAAAAATATTCGTCAAGGAACTGCGATTAGTTCAGAAAGAAGCAATAGTCTATTTATCCTGAAGCATTTCAAGTCATATGTTTACTGTGGTATTAAATAAGTATCATTTTTACACCCCCCCTCAAAACTTAATTTCCCCTCCTAGTATTATTTTAACTAAATACTTGCCCCATTGGGACTTGTTCATTGTCTTGGGTATTTTACAATTTCTCATAGGCCACTGGCCTAATTTGGCTTTCGTGTGATCCCCATTGTTTTTGTGTGGGCTCCATTGTAACTGAATCCCCGTGTAACTGAACCCCAAGCAACTGAACCCCCGTGCATCTGAACCCTCGTGCAACTGAACCCTCTTTAACTGAACCCTCATGCAACTCAACCCCCGTGCAACTCCACCCCAATTAACTAAACCCCGTGTACCTGAACCATCGTGCAAGTGAACCTCCGTGCAAGTGAACCTCCGTGCAAGGGAACCCCCCGTATAATCGAACCCCCGTATAACCGAACTCCCATACAACTGAACCCTCGTACAATCGAACCCCCGTATAACCAAATCCCCATGCAACTGAACCTCCCTGTGCAACTGAAGCCCCTAAGCTATCTGATAAATGGTGCTTACCATAGAAGTTACAGCTAGCTCACTACAAAATGTTCTTGGGGCATAGTGAATTACAATTTCTCTCCTCACATTCATGTCAGTGCTGCCATCTCAGGATTCAGCTTTGATAGTCTTCCGCTTCACACCTAAATATCTGAGTCCTGGAAATAAAAATCAATTTTTAGTTATTCATTATATATTTAAATGCGATGTATAAAAAAAAAAAAATTTCAACTATTAGCTACATTTGACATTTATTCAGAATATTAATGGTGGGCACCCCTTCCTTCAACTCCTCTTTTTTTTCTTCAATAATTACCCCTTTAGTAAATACACACGCGTACATACAATGATCATCTCAATTATATATGGCACGGAAGATATTTGCTATCTATTGAGTTAAAAATAGAAATTGTTGGGAACGCCATTTTACCGAGATATCTTTTTACCTGGCCATCTGCTTTGAAGCTAGCAAAAAATATACGATTTGAGGCATTTCAAGTCAGATGTTTACTGGATATTAAATAAGTATCATTTTTACACATCCTTCAAAACTAAATTCCTCCTCTTAGCTTTATTTTTAATCCCAATTTATAAGTTCAGTTAAGCTATGAATACATATAGCCATAAAAAGGCAGTTTTTTGATGCATCAGTCACAGAGCCTCCCCCAACAATGCCACAAGAATAAGCCACAAACACATAGAAAAAAGGTGCATAAGAAACATTTTTAAATACGATACATGAAAAAAAATACAATTTCAACTATTATTTTATTCAGAATATTAATAGGGGGCACTGCTTCCCCCAATTCCTCCTCTTTTTTTTCTCTACAATAATTACCCTCTTTAGTAAATACACACGCGTACATGCAATGATCGTCTCATTAAGTTTGTTTAATTAACAGCGCAGTGAAATGTAATCTCATGAGAAAACAGCCTTCTAATAAAAACAGCTGTTATGAACATGTGAATTTTATCATACCTTTGAAAGCTTGCATAAATACAGAAGGTTTCCCTTTCTGTGTGAAACTCAAAATGATAGATAATTCTTTGTGGAACTCATAATGATAGATATGAAATAAAAAAGGTTATTTCTTATATTAGTCGATGAATAAAGTATATTTACTTACCAATATAATTCTTTTATTGTCCATTAGAGCGAGTTGATTCTTTAGGGTTATTAGAACTTCTATTAATCAACTGACACAGAATGAATAATTCGTTCAATATATGTAGCAAAAAAAGCATGATTATAACCAACTGTAAACCGATATTTCTAGAATGAGACCATTCTTTGATTACGCAATTTGACAGTTTCTAGTTTTCGGTTAAAAAAGAAAAAAATGTTATGATGAAAGTGTCTCAAAAACCCGTCTGGTTGCGTTATATAATCTCAATTATACTCTCAAAACGTGTTTGTTCATTTTATAGGTATATAATAAAAAAAGATTGGTCGCTTTTTGCAATGTGTTCGTCAAACTGCACTGTATATTCATGCCCCAGACTTGTAGTCGTTAAAATTTTATTCTTGAGTAGTAATTTTTGATCGTTTTGTGTTTGAATTATTGATTGAATTGTTTATTCAAGATGATATGATATGACATCATTAGAAAACTTATATGAAAATTTATATTTTAAATAATACTGAAAAATAATGAAATCTAATGCAAGTTATACATAGTCTATTGAAGAAAACGAAAACTTTGAAGCGAACATCCCATAAGCTTATTTGTAGTCGATATATAGTTTTGAAAAAGCAGAATTGCAAAAAAAAACAGAATTTGGTAAGGAAAGACCATCTTAAATAAATTTTCTTCGTTAGGACTACCAATTTAGATTGTGGTCAAGGTTTTAGAATCTTCATTCGTCGTTTATGTTTTGTTCAATATAATAATTTATATTTCTAGTATTTTTTTTAACTAGTGTTGAGAAAGGGTCCCGAGAGTGGTCTTGAAATATTCGGTAATTTCGTATAATTTTTAATGTTTTATTGTTTTTAGTTATCCCCATCTATAATGAAAATGCGCTATTTTATATTTTTCTGTAAGAAAACACTGTTTTTCTATATAAAACTGTTAAGAGACATTGTGGTCTTAGAAATTACTTACACCCTGTATTTTGTTCCATAAGGAGCCTGTATGAAAAAAAATTCAGGAATTATTCCAGTTTCAGTTAACAAATAAATTTTTGTTAAAACCCCCAAAAATTACTACAGTTTGCATAATAAGGGATAATTATATAAAAAAAACCTAATTGACACATACAATTTATGATGAACTATATCGGTCCTTTATGTAATATTGGTATAATTCAAAAACGAAATATCAAATTCGGTTTGTTTAAATTTCGGGTACTATTGAGACGAATCGCTCTTACCATACAGATCGAAGCCAAAAACTGTTTGATTCTGGCAAAAAATACTAAATTTCACAATTTTAGAAATAGGAGCTTAAAATCTCTACAGCAAAGTTCTCTGGTATCCTGAATCTGATGGTGTCATTTTCATTAAGATTCTATGACATTTAAGCCGTGTTTTCCCTTTTTTCAAAAATCAGGAAAACTTTCTCAGGCTCGTAACTTTTACCGGGAAAGACTAAGCTTGATGAAACTTATATATTAAAAATCAGTAGAGAAATTTGATTATTTTGATGTATTTATTGGTATTTTTTAGAGTCGATTTCTTAGAGTTTTGGTTACTATTGAGAGGAGTCACTCTCACAATATAGTTCGTTACCACGAACCGTTTTATTCCTTTGTAAAAATTTGTGGAAAAGAAAAAAAAGATTCCATTTAGGCCTGTTGCAGTAGCAGCTGCCAATTTTCTTGAATTTCAAGCCAATATAAACCCCTCGCTGTTCAAGCCAAGGGACAGAAAGTTCTTATATAGGGGTTTGGACAAGGCAGTGTACTTTTTGTTTTGATCTGACTCTATTAATAGGAGCTATGGGTTTATTATTTTTTAAGAATGGACGTGATCATCTTCTACTAGGTTGCTAGCTACCATTGCAACCCGGATTACTAGGTTGCTAGCTAACGCTGCAACCCAGATGATTACAAACAGGAAAAAGCCTACGGTTTTTTCTTCTTTGAAATAGTAAGAGACGAACCTAAAAAGAATCAAGTAGCTAACTAAATCCATTGTATGCAGTGGTTTGTTATTCGGATGATAGTCATTTAAGATAATATTTATTTGAAATTGATTTACTATGGGCTACAGTTCGTTCCTTAATGTAATTATTACTTCTCGATACGCCTGGTCGGTTGAATACCTTTGCTTTTTTCTTTTCAAGTTACTATCTCTGTTGTTTGTGTAGTACTCTTTCTTCAACTTGCGTATAGCCTGCTTTGATCTAACCATTATTCTAATCAAGAATGAGAGAATTTTCAGTTTTGACTTTCCTTATATACTAATTATGACGTCACTCTATTCACGTCATAACTCTAATATAAAACTATGATGACGTTCATTATTTATCTAGTAGGGTTTCAGACAAGGTATTTCTAATGATGTACTTTTGTTTTGATCTGACTCTATTTTTAGGAGTTTTGGGTTTTTATATTTCTTAGCATTGGACTGATCGTCTCTTACTAGGTTACTAGCTACTGCTGCAACCCAAATTCACATATATATTTATTTATGAGAGGCAGCCTGGCCGAGTGGTCCAAGGCACTGGTGTTAGCCACCAGTCTCTTCAGAGGTGTGGGTTCAATTCTTACCGCTGGTATACGATTATGTTTGAAAGACTGCAGTGTGAAAAGACATCAAAATGCAGTTTTTGGTGGAAAAATCCCGTTTAGTATACTGGAAACAAAGAAAAGAGAAAAAAAATACCCCGTTTAGGCAGAATGTTGTAGTAGCTGCCACTTTTCTTGATTTTTTAGTACTGATTTTTTAACTTGTGTGTAGCTTGCTTTGATCTAACCATTATGTATTCATGAATGAGACCATTTACAGTTTTGACGTTTCTTATATAGTAATTATGACGTCACTGCATTAAAAATACAGTTTTTATTGGAAAAATTTATTCTCTTTTAGAAATAATTTATTTTAGTTACTATAGATTTTTAACCCAATTAATTTCCTTTAAAATGAGCTATTGAACAACCCTCTACGATGTTCCAGTGCCAAGCTATCTCTGGATACAAAAAAGAAAAAAAAAAGAAAAAATATCTCGTTTGGGGAGAATAACGTGGTTAAAGTCAATTTTCTCGATTTTCAAGCCAATATATTTCCCTTGCTGTTCAAGCCAAGGGACAGAAAGTTTCCTATACAGGGGTTTCGGACAAGGCGGTTCTAATGGTGTACTTTTTGTTTTGATCTGACTCCTGCTTTAGGAGCTATGGGTTTTTATATTTCTTAACATTGGACGTGATCGTCTCTTACTAGGTTGCTAGCTACCGCTGCAACCCGGATCATTAACAATAATTAAGTTGAGTATGCAATTTAGTATAGGCAAGAGTTCGTTCTTTATTTTATGTTTGGAAGACTGCAGTGTGAAAAGACATTAAAAATGCAGTTTTTGGTGGAAAAATTTATTCTCTTTTAGAAATAATTTATTTTAGTTACTATAGATTTTTAACCCAAATAATTTCCTTTAAAATGAGCCATTCAACAACTCTCTACGATGTTCCAGTGCCAAGCTATCTCTGGATACAAAAGAAAAAAAGAAAAAAAAGTTCCCGTTTAGGCAGAATGTTGTAATAGCTGCTACTTTTCTTGATTTTCAAGCCAATATATTTCCCTTACTGTTCAAGCCAAGGGACAGAAAGTTTACTATACAGGGGTTTCGGACAAGGCGGTTCTAATGGTGTACTCTTGAATTTGATCTGACTCCTTTTTTTAGGAACTATGGGTTTTTATATTTCTTAACATTGGACGTGATCGTCTCTTAGTAGGTTGCTAGCTACCGCTGCAACCCGGATTACAAACAGGAAAAAGCCTACGGCTTTTTCTTCTTTGAAAAAGTAAGAGACGAACTACAAACGATCAAGTAGCTAACTAAGTCCAATGCATGCAATAACTTTTTATTCCAATGATCGTCTTTTAATGTAACATATCAGTTATTATGGGAGAGAGATCGTTCTTTACAGTAAAACTAACTCAGTCCAATATATGCAATGATGTGCTTTTCTAATGATCGTCCTTTAATATAAACTATGGACTAAAGTTCGTTCTTTAATGTAACTTTATTACGACCACGAACCGTTTGATTTAATACTTAAGTTACTATGGGTTGCAGTTCGTTCCTTATTGTAATTCCATAATGAACTATATCAGTCCTTTACTAACCTATACTATAGTTGAGCGGCCTATATAATTTAGTATAGGCAAGAGGTCATTCTTTATTATACATTATCATACCGTTCCTTGCTCTTTTGTCTAGCCTGCTCAATTCTTGCTTCTCTGTAATCTTTATCATTATCATACCGTTCCTTGCTCTTTTGTCTAGCCTGCTCAATTGTTGCTTCTCTATAATCTTCATCATTTTGATAACACTCCTTGATCTTTCGTCTAGCCTGCTCAATTCTTGCTTCTCTGTAATCTTCATCATTACCATACCGTTCCTTGCTCTTTTGTCTAGCCTGCTCAATTGTTGCTTCTCTATAAAGTTTATCATTGTGATAACGCTCCTTGATCTTTTGTTTGGCTTTCTCAATTTTTACTTCTCGATACGCCTGGTCGGTTGAATACCTTTGCTTTTCTCTTTTCAAGATGCTATCTCTGTTGTCTGTGTAGTACTGTTTTTTTAACTTCCGTGCAGCTTGCTTTGATCTAACCATTATGTAATTCACGAATGAGACCATTTTCATCTTTGTAGTTCTTTAGTAGTAATTATGACGTCACAGCGTAATGATTTTATTTCATGATGACGTCATAGCGCAATGATATCATTTCATGACGTCTTCAGATACCACAACATAATTTCGTGTTTTTCTATTCACGTCATAGCTCTAATATAAAACTATGACGACATTCATTATTTATCTAGTAGGGTTTCAGACAAGGTAATTCTAATGATGTACTTTTGTTTTGATTTTACTCTGTTTTTAGGAGTTTTGTTATATTTCTTAGCATGGGACTGATCGTCTCTTACTAGGTTGCTAGCTACTGCTGCAACCCAAATTATAAGAGGCAGCCTGGCCGAGTGGTCCAAGACACTGGTGTTAGCCACCAGTCTCTTCGGAGAGCGTGGGTTCAAATCTTACCGCTGGTATACGATTATGTTTGAAAGATTGCAGTGTGAAAAGACATCAAAAATGCAGTTTTTGGTGGAAAAATTTATTCTCTTTTAGAAATAATTTATTTTAGTTACTATAGATTTTTAACCCAATTAATTTCCTTTAAAATGAGCTATTGAACAACCCTCTACGATGTTCCAGTGCCAAGATATCTGTGGAAAAGAAAAAAGAAAAAAAGAAAGAAAAAAATATCCCGTTTAGGCAGAATGTTGTAGTAGCTGCCATTTTTCTTGATTTTCAAGCCAATATATTTCACTTGCTGTTCAGACAAGGGACAGAAAGTTTCCTAAACAGGGGTTTCGGACATGGCGGTTCTAATGGTGTACTTTTTGTTTTGATCTGACTCCTTTGTTAGGAGTTAGGGGTTTTTATATTTCTTAACGTTGGACGTGATCGTCTCTTACTAGGTTGCTAGCTACCGCTGCAACCCGGAAAGGTTTATCAATTACTAAGGGCAAGAGTTCGTTATTTAAGATATTACTATACAGTTCGTTACCAAGTACTGTTTGACTGATGAAACTTACATATTCTCCGTTTATGATCAACCATATTGAACCTTTCTGTACACTTACTGAAATCCTTATGTATTACAAATAGGAAAAACCCTATTGCATTTTCTTAATTGGAATAGTAGGAGACGATCTGGCTTCAACCTACGATCATGACATCATTGATCAATCTTTAACATGAAATAATCTTATTTCAGTTACTATGGGCTGGAAGTTTGTTGTTTACTGTAATTCTTTAACACCCGCTGCAATGCTTCTTTTTGCAGCAAAAAGAGGGGTGTACGCGCTACTATCATGGCACTGCGTGATATGTATTTGGGTCTTAAAGTTCGGCTGAAATTGCCTCCAGATAAATTTTCACCTCCTATACCACGTGAAAGACTGATCCCGTTAGGAAAAGGAGCCAGAAAAGAAGCTGTAAAATCCCCAACATCATTCAGCAATCACGTCCTGGATGCTCAAGCACAATGCCTTCATCATGTATATTGCAGGCTATAAACTTGTCGTTGGTCTGTGTGGTCACATTCACGACATTCACTTGTCATGAATGTGAGTCACACGCTGCAACGGATTCCAGAGATTTTCGGAGTGCTGGCCGAGGGATATGCTAGGATTGGACTTGAATGTAATCCTGAAGAATCGGAGGTTGTATTGTTTAATTGGAAAGATGAAACCAAAATCTTAGCATCGCTCGTAAGCACGCCGATCAAACCGTCTAGCCACATGACCTACTTGGATTCCCAATTGGCACTTCTATTAAACACACGCGTCAGCTTCTACTTTCACATATAAACGCCGCATTTGCACTGCTTATGCGACATTTATCAAGACCAAACTTCGTTTCTCAAGTTTGTTCATATTTTTAGATTTTCGCGTGTCATGTATATTGATAAGCTAGTGTGCATTATGCCATATTCGAAAGGTCTTAGAAAATATTTGGATATTATTCTGGGGAATTATAACAGTACCATAAAAAACAAAGATTGTTGGGGAAGGTTCAGACATGTGGTATGGGGTTCGAAAATGAATTAGGAAAATGAAAATTTCAATGACATTAAGAGAATATAAACTTCAATCACATATACATGAACAAGTTTTTGTTTTTTCATGCATAAAGTAGTTGTCAAATATGAGACACAGCAAGAAAATAAGGCAAAGTTAGACTATTGTTTATGCTTGCCACATCCTTGCCACATTGTACAATGCGATTACTACCCCTCACATTCTATACTGTACACTTTTTTTGGAAAATATTAAGTCAAACCGATAAAAATAAAATCCGCAGCACTTTTTTTCGATTTGCAAAATATTTACTCAGGCTCCCCCCTTGGACCAGGAATACAAAAATAATCAGGATTTAGAGTATTACGGATCCACTGAAAGCAGCAGAAAAACAGATTGTTAAATTCAATATTAATCGTTAAACTCATCAGTGGTGGTCCCTACTAACCCAATAGTTTTTTAACCTCATTAATTTCCTTTAAAATGAGCCCTTTAACAACTCTCTACGATTTTCTAGTGCCAAGCTATCTGTGGAAGAAAATAAAGAAAAAAGAAAAAAAAGGTGCCGTTTAGGCAGAATGCTATAGTAGCTGCCACTTTTCTTGATTTTCAAGCAATTATATTTCCCTTGCTGTTCACGCCAAGGGAAAGAAAGTTTCATATATAGGGGTTTCGGACAAGGTGGTTTTACTGGTGCACTTTTTGTTTTGATCTGACTCTTTTTTAGGAGTAATGGGTTTTTATATTTCTCAACATTGGACGTGATCGTCTCTTACTAGGTTGCTAGCTACCGCTGCTACCTGGATTATATGTCGGCAATTTCCAATGAAACTTACATACTTTCCATTTATAATGAACTACTTCGATTCTTTGTGTATAAGTCAAATATATGCAATGGTTTGGTGTTCTAATGATCGTCTTTTAACATAAAGAAACAGGAAAAAGCCTAAGGATTTTTCTTCTTTGAAATAGAAAGAGACGAACTTCAAACAATCAAGTAGATATCTAAATTGAATGTATACAATGATTTGTTATTCCAATGATCGTCTTTTAATGTAAAAACAAAAAATTTATTTGTTAACTGAAACTAGAATAATCCCTGAAAATTTTAAATATAACAATTTTATTTAACTGCAAATTACATAAAGGACTGATATAGTTCATCATAAATGGTATTTGTCAATTAGTCTTTTTTTAATTTAATTATTCATTATTATGTAAAATCCGACGTATATAATTTCGGAGACCACACTGCCTTTCCATGGCGATAAAATAAAAGTTCAAAATACGGATAAAATCCTTTTTAATAGACAGTGTATAATAAATTTCACAAAAATACCAGATATTTCGGACACATATACAGTGACCGTCATCAGTAGTAAAACTAATCAGTAGTTTAATTTTACTACTGATGACGGTCACTGTACATGTGACCGAAATATGTGGTATTTTTTGTGAAATTTATTAAACACTGTATATTAAAAAGGATTTTATCCCTATTTTGAACTTTTATTTTATTGTTATGTAAAATCCATTATTATTTGTTAACTGAAACTAGAATAATTCCTGAAAATTTTAAATATAATAGTTATATTTAACTTCAAATTGCAAAAATATTTATGATATTCGAGCAATAATTTGAAATTTTTAATTCGAACCAGAAAAATACCTGAAAATTATAAAATTAGTTTGGTTTTTCTTTATTTATGATAAAGAACAGTTGGATTTATTTAATTTATGATAAAGAACAAGTAATAGACTTAGTTAGCTGCCTGATTCTCTGAGGATCGTCTCTTACTATTCAAAAGAAGAAAACGCCGTAGGCTTTTTTCTTTTTTTTTTATCCGGGTTGCAGCGGTAGCTAGCAACCTAGTAAGAGACGACCACGTCCAATGTTAAGAAATATAAAAACCTGTAGCTCCTAAAAAAAGGTCAGATCAAAACAAAAAGTACACCATTAGAACCGCCTTGTCCAAAACCCCTATATACAAAACTTTCTGTTCCTTGGCGTGAACAGAAAAGGAAATATTTTGACTTGAAAATCAAGAAAAGTGGCAGCTACTAGAGCATTCTGCCTAAACGGCATCTTTTTTTCTTTTTTTTTCTTCCTCAGATAGTTTGGCACTGGAACATCTTAGAGAGTTGTTCAATGGCTCATTTTAAGAGAAATTAATGGGGTTAAGAAAATTTTGTATTTATTTCATGTTAAAGGTTATAACAAAACTTCTATTAATAACAACTACATGAAATTCACTGGATTGACTAATAATAGCTCTGGATAGTCCTCATTTATGATTAACTAGACTGATAATTTGTATAACATACCGTAGACAAGCAACTTTCAAAATACATTTGCTTCAAGTCATCTTGTCAATAGATTATGTCAGTTAATATTGTCGTTCTTTACTATAAAGGATAAACTCCGTTAGATCCTCTTGGCTGACATCGATCTTTTATGTATTGTTCTTTACTAGGTTTCAGCCATCTCTACAGCCATGATATTGACGGAAATTACATAATCCCTATTTATGTTTCAGTTAACATGGGCTAGGTGTCGTTCTTTATTGTAATGCTGCAACCCAAATTATGAGAGGCAGCCTGGCCGAGTGGTCTAAGGCACTGGTGTTAGCCACCAGTCTCTTCGGAGGCCTGGGTTCAAATCTTACCGCTGGTATACGATTATGTTTGAAAGACTGCAGTGTTTAAAGACATCAAAAATGCAGTTTTTGGTGGAAAAATTTATTCTCTTTTAGAAATAATTTATTTTAGTTACTATAGATTTTTAACCCATATAATTTCCTTTAAGATGAGCCATTGAACAACTCTCTACAATGTTCCAGTGCCAAGCTATCTCTGGTTACAAAAGAAAAAAAAAGAAAAAAATATCCCGTTTAGGCAGAATGTTGTAGTAGCTGCCACTTTTCTTGATTTTCAAGCCAATAGATTTCCCTTGCTGTTCAAGCCAAGGGACAGAAAGTTTTCTATACAGGGGTTTCGGACAAGGCGGTTCTAATGGTGTACTTTTTGTTTTGATTTGACTCCTCTGTTAGGAACTATGGGTTTTTATATTTCTTAACATTGGACGTGATCGTCTCTTACTAGGTTGCTAGCTACCGCTGCAACCCGGAAATATAATAACAGCTTAATCCTTCTTTAAAGTAAATTTGCCAAATATTCAGTAGAACTAAAAGAACTGTTTAAAACACAGTTAGAAATGCTTTTTTCTTGAGTCGGTGTTCCAGGAATTTGTTCTAAATCGTTAGTCTTACAAACACATTTATTAATAACCCTAACAGGCTCGTTTTCGCCATAATTGAAAAACATTGCTTTTCCTTCGCTGTTGATAGGTATGCTTGTATATATTTTTATTGCTGCTACATAAACTGCAATTGCTCCTTCCAAAATTAATATACGAATTTTCTAAGAAGTACGCCTCCGTATATTCACTGTGTTGTCGAACATTTTCCATTGCATCTTTAAACTGTTCCGCAGTTGCCAATCCATACCAAGGAAAATTTTCATTAAACTGACAACATTTCTTTTGGATATTACTATGAAGCTTTGCCAAAGAATTTCTAGCCGACTTTTCAACAGCATCCGCTCTTTCAAAGAGAATTTTAATCTGTAATTTTGAATACTTTTCGTGATCCTGGTAAAACATGCGTAATATGTTTCTCAATTTACGAAGATCAGCCTGCATTTTTGCCATCTTCTTGTATTTCTGAATGTAATTTTTTCCTTTGTCCTTATGCTTTCTTCGGTACAACCTCGCAGAGAATTTAATTTTTTCATTATAGCTTTTGTCACCCCAGTATTTACCCATTATTCTGGTAGCAACTTTTTTCTTATGTTTGTTTCGGTAATCTTCATCATTATCATACAGTTCCTTGCTCTTTTGTCTAGCCTGCTCAATTGTTGCTTCTCTATAAAGTTTATCATTGTGATAACGCTCCTTGATCTTTTGTCTAGCCTGCTCAATTCTTGTTTCTCTGTAATATTCATCATTATCATACCGTTCCTTGCTCTTTTGTTTAGCCTGCTCAATTGTTGCTTCTCTGTAATCTTCATCATTACCACACCGTTCCTTGATCTTTTGTTTGGCTGTCTCAATTTTTGCATGTCTATAATCTTCATCATTGTGATAACACATCTTGCTGTTTTGTTTTGCTCTCTCAACTATTACTTCTCGATACGCCTGGTCGGTTGAATACCTTTACTTTTTTCTTTTCAAGTTACTATCTCTGTTGTTTGTGTACTACTGTTTTTTCAACTTGCGTGCAGCTTGCTTGATTGAAACCATTATGTAATTATGAATGAGAACATTTACAGTTCTGACGCTTCTTATATACTAATTATGACGTCACGGCGTAATGATTTTATTTCATGATGACGTCATGGCACAATTTTATTATTTCATGACGTCTTCAGAAACCACAACATAATATCGTGTTTTTTTATTCACGTCATAGCTCTAATATAAAGCTATGACGACATTCATTATTTATCTAGTAGGGTTTCAGACAAGGTAATTCTATTGATGTACTTTTGTTTTGATCTGACTCTATTTTTAGGAGTTTTGTTATATTTATTAGCATTGGACTGATCGTCTCTTACTAGGTTGCTAGCTACTGCTGCAACCCAGATTCACAAATATATTATTTTTGAGAGGCAGCCTGGCCGAGTGGTCCAAGTCACTGGTGTTAGCCACCAGTCTCTTTAGAGGTGTGGGTTCAAATCTTACCGCTGGTATACGAGTGTGTTTGAAATACTGCAGTGTGAAAAGACATAAAAAATGCAGTTTTTGGTGGAAAAATTCATTCACTTTCAGAAATAATTTATTTTAGATACGAAAGGTTTTTAACCCAATCAATTTCCTTTAAAATGAGCTATTGAACAACTCTCTACGATGTTCCAGTGCCAAGCTATCTCTGGATACAAAAGAAAAAAAGAAAAAAAGAAAAAAATATCCCGTTTAGGCAGAATATTGTAGTAGCTGCCACTTTTCTTGATTTTCAAGCCAATATATTCCCCTTGATGTTCAAGCCAAGGGACAGAAAGTTTCCTATACAGGGGTTTCGGACAAGGCGGTTCTAATGGTGTACTTTTTGTTTTGATCTGACTCCTCTGTTAGGAACTATGGGTTTTTATATTTCTTAACATTGGACGTGATCGTCTCTTACTAGGTTGCTAGCTACCGCTGCAACTCGGATTATAATTGATATGGTGAAATAATAATATGCATATGGCTCTTAAATCATACTTCTTTATGGTTCCATATGGTCTAGCGGCTAGGATAGTTAACTTTCACTTATAAGGCTCGGGTTCGATTCTCGGTGTGGGAAAACTCTATAATCTTCGAACATTTGAACCTTTTATAATTTATAATGATGTATAATATAAATACTGTAATCTTAACTATAGTGAAGTTGCTTATGCAAGTTAGTATAGGGAAGAGTTCGATATTTATTATAACCACAGAAACTCTAATATTGCTATCATCGTAAATGAAGTCTTGACTATTATTACGACAGAGTCTACTTGACACTTCTTCTATGTAATGACTTAGTTCCTTGTACGAGCCCTCGACTTTTAGTAGATTAATATGTTGTATAATCTTACATTTTGATACTGCCTTATATACGCTATTAATGAAACAGTTCAAGACAGGAAAATGTGGAGCTAGTGCCCTTAGAGAACGCAAATAGCTCTGACATCCCTCATTTGGGCTACAGTATAACGAATGCCCATGCTTTCTTGTGTCCCTGTAATTGATTTCACAATAATGCAAGCCGCCAAGGTAGAAATTAACCACTTTGTCAGTTGAAAATTTTAATGCTATATTATTTTCAAGGATATCAAAAAGAATTTGACATAATTCAATATCCGTCGGATAGAGCTTGCAGATATCAGGGTGACATTGCCAAGTAACCTGCTGCCCAATTTTTGGTTTTGAATGTTTACTCAGATTGTTATAGGTGACTTCAGCCATCATAATTTCCTTGTCTGATCTAGTTTTAGAGCATTTTTCAATAGTTGTCTCGTACTTTTCAGGACAGTTTGTTCTACTACTCAGAGCATTTTTTGCCAAATATTCAATAGAACTAAAAGAACTGTTTAAAACACAGTTAGAAATACTTTTTTCTTGAGTCGGTGTTCCAGGAATTTGTTCTAAATCATTAGTCTTACAAAAACATTTACTAATGACCCTAACAGGCTCGTTTTTGCCATAATTGAAAAACATTGCTTTTTCTTCGTTGTTGATAGGTATGCTTGTATATATATTTTTATTGCTGCTACATAAACTGCAATTGTTCCTTCCAAAATTAATATAAGAATTTTCTAAGAAGTACGCCTCCGTATATTCACTGTCTTGTCGAACATTTTCCATTGCGTCTATAAACTGTTCCTCAGTTGCCAATCCATACCTTGGAAGCTTTTCATTAAACTGAAAACATTTCTTTTGGATATTACTATGAAGCTTTGCCAAAGCATTTCTAGCCGACTTTTCAACAGCATCCGCTCTTTCAAAGAGAATTTTAATCTGTAATTTTGAATACTTTTCGTGATCCCGATAAAACATGCGTAAAATGTTTCTCTATTTACAAAGATCAACCTGCATTTTTGCCATCTTCTTGTATTTCTGAATGTAATTTTTCCCTTTGTCCTTATGGGTTCTTCGGTACAACCTCGCAGAGAATTTAATTTTTTCATTATAGCTTTTGTCACCCCAGTATCTACCCATTATTCTGGTAGCAACTTTTTTCTTATGTTTGTTTCGGTAATCTTTATCATTATCATACCGTTCCTTGCTCTTTTGTCTAGCCTGCTTAGTTGTTGCTTCTCTGTAATCTTCATCATTACCATACCGTTCCTTGATCTTTTGTTTGGCTGTCTCAATTTTTGCATTGCTATAAACTACATCATTGTGATAACACATCTTGCTGTTTTGTTTTGCTCTCTCAATTATTACTTCTAGATACGCCTGGTCGGTTGAATACCTTTGTTTTGCTCTCTCAATTATTACTTCTCGATACGCCTGGTCGGTTGAATACCTTTGTTTTGCTCTTTCAATTTTTACTTCTCGATGCGCCTGGTCGGTTGAATACCTTTGCTTTTCTCTTTTCAAGATACTATCTCTGTTGTTTGTGTAGTACTGTTTTTTCAAATTGCGTATAGCTTGCTTCGATCTAACCATTATTCTAATCAAGACCGAGAGAATTTACATCTTTGTCGTTCTTAATTAGTAATTATGACGTCATGGCGTAATGATTTTATTGACGTCATGGCGCAATGATATTATTTCATGATGTCATCAGAAACAACAATATAATTTCGTGTTTTTCTATTCACGCCATAGCTCTAATATAAAGCTATGACGACATTCATTATTTATCTAGTAGGGTTTCAGACAAGGTAGTTCTAATGATGTACTTTTGTTTTGATCTGACTCTATTTTTAGGAGTTTTGTTATATTTCTTAGCATGGGACTGATCGTCTCTTACTAGGTTGCAAGCTACTGCTGCAACCCAAATTCACATATATATTTATTTATGAGAGGCAGCCTGGCCGAGTGGTCCAAGACACTGGTGTTAGCCACCAGTCTCTTCGGAGGCGTGGGTTCAAATCTTACCGCTGATATACGATTATGTTTGAAAGACTGCAGTGTGAAAAGACATCAAAAATGCAGTTTTTGGTGGAAAAATTTATTCTCTTTTAGAAATAATTTATTTTAGTTACTATAGATTTTTAACCCAATTAATTTCCTTTAAAATGAGCTATTGAACAACCCTCTACGATGTTCCAGTGCCAAGCTATCTGTGGAAAAAAAAAAAAAAAAAAAAAAGAAAAAAATATCCCGTTTGGGGAGAATAACGTGGTTAAAGTCAATTTTCTTGATTTTCAAGCCAATATATTTCCCTTGCTGTTCAAGCCAAGGGACAGAAAGTTTCCTATATAGGGGTTTCGGACAAGGTGGTTCTAATGGTGTACTTTTTGTTTTGATCTGACTCCTTTGTTAGGAACTATGGGTTTTTATATTTCTTAACATTGGACGTGTTCGTCTCTTACTAGGTTGCTAGGTACCGCTGCAACCCGGATATCTGGGCTTCAGCAGACTCACGGATTGGAGCATATACTGCTATAGTGCTTATATTGAACGGTCTACCTTTTAAGCAAGTTGAGGTAAATTCTAGGGCTGATGTGGTCCCATGCAAGATTCAACACTTTTTATTGAATAGAAAAACTGGATGAAGCATCATTAATCTAGCTAGCGATTCACAAGACTATCAGAGACATAATGTTGTTGAAAGAGTGTTGTTGGAAATATGTATTGGTTTTAGTGTTACCACCAAATCAACCTTATTTAGGGACTCATTCCTAAGTTGGACTGTTCACTGTAACTGTTTCCCTGTGAAAAAGAAGAATCAAATTAATCCTATTGCATTTCCTTTTCCTTGGAAATTTATACAAAGGATAAGTTCTGTCAATTCCCAAAAACTGTAGGCTAATTAACGGTAACACCAGACAAAGGATTCCTAGACGTCGATAACAAGGCCCTGATCAGTGTTATACATTAAGCTCAGTGTAAGGAGGAGCAGGCTCCACCACGTCTTCATACTTCGGAGGGCTATCAGATTTTGCATCAAGGGGCGTGGTATTTTGTGCGACCAAAATATCATCAAGGGGCGTGATATTTTGTGCGACCAAAATATCATCAAGGGGCGACCCTCGATAGGACTTTTTTTTCGACCAATAACAAATTAGAATTGTTATTGACATTATTAGTGCTATACTTAGGAATACAAAAACGTGGTACATAACTAAGTTGTTCCTGCACCGTTTTTGCAAATAAGATAAGTTTCTTATATAATTTTCTTTAAACTTATCATCCAGATTATCAAAGCTCCCAACTGGATCTAAAGCGAATGCTTGAGTACAGTTCATGGATATTTCATTATCAAAATGAAACAATTTAACGTTGTTAACGTTACACGTTGACAAACAAAACAAGTTATTGTTGTCCCTTTTGCAAAGTTCAACAAGCACGTTTGCAAAGTATCGTTTTTGTGAAGAAGTTAAGTTTGTAATATAATTTTGTTTAAACTTATCATCCAGATTATCAAAGCTCCCAACTGGAGCTAGAGCCAATACTTCAATTATTGGCTTACAATTCATGGATTGTAAAAACTCCCAGCCGGAATTATCAAAGCTCCCAACCGGAGCTTTGTTCTTGAGGACATTTGTTTGATTGGCTTCAACCCAAACTTCTCTTGGTTGCTTTGTTGCATTTGCATCTATTTGCCATTTTGATACAGTCATAAAAAACCATATGAATATAAGAAAATTCATAATTACAAGTAATATTTACTTAGTTCAACTCTAAAACGATACTAGAATCTACTTTTTGAAGAACTTGTAAAGTTCTTCAAATCTTGCTTGTACAATTGAGTTTACATAACTATTTTTGTTTTATTTGAAAAGTATATTATCATAAGATATTTTTGCATTTATAAAAAATAATTGTCAGTGAAATTTATTGTCCCCAGCTGTTTAATTAAACAACAGACTTTGATATTTGTTCGTATGACGACTCCATTCTCAAACTTATTTGGATTTACTATCGCTTTTCCTAAGTTATCACTTAAAGTTATTGAGTTTGTCGGTCATTACTAGCCGTATAAGTGAGCAATAATTCTGTATGTATGTGTTTATTTATGTGTTTACTTATTTTGTCTTGAAAACTACTGTTTTATACTAGCATATTCTGGCCTTAAAAAATGATCTAGATGGGTCAGAAAATGAAAAAAAATCGTTAAGAGGCATAATCTTGGAACAAAATATTTATATGTATGACGTCATTTTTAAGTACATCAGTGACTTCATGTACAAACATAATTTTGTATTGAACTTAAAATTTTATACAATGCATCGTATCTGGCTGAGTAGTGGTTGTATCATGTTTAAGCGTCTAAAATGTAGGCAAAAGTATACTTGAAAAATATCTGAGTTAAAAAAACACGTCTACAAATATTGTTAATCTAGAAGAAATAAAATCCCGAGCAGTATATGTATACAATTTTCATTTCATATTCCAAAAAGCATCATTACCGAATTTTTGTTGTGTTATAGGTACGATACACAATGTCTAAGGGTAACACAAAAAGTTATGGTGTCTTAGAAATAACTTTTATGTTTTAATACAAACTAGAAAAATACCGGAAAATTTTTAATATTAGTTCTTTTTTTTTTTTGAAAAAAACGAATCTATATATGATAAAGCTTGGGCCGACAGGTTTCAACGGAACCAGCTATATAATGTCAGTAAGAAGGCCCAAAAGCGAAAACTTGTAATTATTACAAATGATAATTCTTTGGAATCACCTGAACTATCAAACTTGATAAGACCGATAGAACAGCCTGAAAAAATTAAATTCACAATGGGTGAAAATCAACAACCTTAACCATAAATTACAACAAAACCTATACTGGCAGCTAAGGCAAAGGGGATTGCCAAATTTTCTCAATTAATCAAAATCCAAAATGAGGAAGAAATACAAATGTGATTAGAAGATATGCAACAGCGATTATCAAAACTTACAATATATTAAAATTAAGAGCATACAGTCGTGTATATAATACAAGCGGTATCAATAATATGAGCTATTAAGAAATTAAAATGAAGATAAAAGACACAAACGACTAGAAGACAAGCAACACCGAGAATCTGAGTTACTACCTGCTACCCAGTTCTATCATTATTACTACTGCTACTAACAACTCCCTGAGGCACTAAGCCATCTCATGCCAACACAAAGAGCAATATTCCTCCTCCATTGTCAATCTATATAAATCCTCTCTATCTCAGAGGCACCATTTTAGCCAAACCTTAGGGTGGGCAAGCAATTGACATGGGCCCCGAAGCAGGCTTGTATAAAAAAAAAATTGCCTCTAGCTTTATCCGAAAAAAAACTACCTTCCGTGGGAGTTACCGTAAAAATTAAGGAAATTGTCTCAATTACTTTGCCTTTCCTTCTTTCGCTCTTATGCCATATGTTCAGAAAAGGCCATGTATCTGAAGAAAGTGGAAACGGTATGTGCGATGTTAAAAAAAACAGCCGTTTGGGAATCTTCCACTTTCCCGAACCTATAACTTGACGAAAGCCGAACCTCTGTAGAAACTCACGATTTGACTAAAGTAAATTCTGTAACCGAATTCTTCAGCTCACTGCTTACAGTAAATACTTTAGTCCAAGTCAGAGTCATGCTCCGGCTATGACGATGCAAAAAATTGCTCGATCAAGTATATTTACAAATTCAAAAAATACAACAAAATTTTGAAACAGATCAGTGAACACTCAAGGCAACAAGGGGAACTGTCGTGGTTTCATCTTCGTCAACAAGCTGGTCGAAATCCAAGTTTTTAACTAAATCCTTCTCTGCAAAGATCAAAAGCAGGTGACTAAGACGATCGTCTCCTGTGGTCGAGCGCAGATAGTTCTTCACTATTTCCAGCCCAGAAAACAAGCGTTCATTGATGGCTGTCGTGACAGAAAGTGTGGCAGCAATATGAAGAACTTTGATAACTTCTGAATTGGCCACTGGAAGTGTCTCGATATTATTGATGACGTCCATGAAGTTCTTTGGCTTTGCCTCCTCCTCGAGCAAAAACCGCTTGGCAATACCAGCTTGGGCCTCAAGAAGAATCTGGTCAATGTCCATTTCAGAAAAAAGTTCAGAGAATTGCTTGAGGAGCCCTGCATCCATGAACTTGGTAGAGCTGGGGTCCAGAGCTTCGAGTGTACTGAGCACTGGAAGGTTATCTGTAAACTGTCTGTCGAATTCCACAATCAGACGATCTACAGTCTCCAGGTATTCTCTTTTCAGTTCTTCCGCTAGAGTTGGAGCTCTATTGTCGGATTCAACAAAGTTTTTTCCTAACGTCGAAGTTGTCATGAATTCTTTCAGGTGTTTGATATTTTTTTGGGTTCTTCTAGGTCGTCCCTTCTGACCCGCAGAGGAGGGTCCGGTCGCAGGTCCATTCAAGTCAGGTACTTCAATTTCAAGACCTTCAGAATACTCTTTTGCCTTCTCCAAAAGCGATGCAAATGAAGTGTCAGAGCGCAGTTCAGCTATTTCCTTCCGTGTTGCTTGATTCAAGGTGTGGGACCTAGATATTACCAGATCAACTGCCTGAAGCTGCTCAGAAAGGGAGTTTGTCGTCCTCAAAATTGCTTCAATATAGAGCAACTGGAATATAACTGTGAAAGATTCCATTTTTCTCTGGAGTCCAGCTGCTTCTGCTTGTGCTTCACTATCAGCTCCCTCGCTGACTGCAGGGGGTAGAACCAGAACACATTCATATTGGAGTCTTATCTTTGATATTGATCGATAACAGTATGACCATCTTGTCGCAGCACTCCTTTCTAATTCCAGGACTGGCAGTTGAGTAGCCTTTTGGGACTCGACACAAGGCTGATGTCTGGTGTTACTGTTGGAAATGAACGAGTACAGATTTTGGACTAACGAAAAAAATGAGCCAACAGTCCCAACACCTTCAACGCAGTTTGCAAGGACCAAATTTAGTCTATGCGCATGGCAATGAATGTATATTGCTTGTGGCGCTTTTGCTCTCAGTCGCGCTTGAACACCAGAGAAGGGCCCGCTCATCACGCTCGCTCCGTCGTAGCACTGAACAACACAATATGGTATAATTTTCATATGGTAGCATCCTATTGGTCTTTCTCGTACTTTTCCCTCGTCAAAGTACCTCAGAAGAATGGCCAGCTGTTCTTTCTTCGAATTATCTTTTGTCTCGTCGACAAGAACAGCAAAGTATTTGGCACGCTTAACTTCTTGCACTATTGTAGACCGAAGCCTAGATCTGATAACTGAAATTAGATCGTTCTGGTATTCGTGGGACGTATAGTGGCCGTATCGTCTTTGTAGCTTGTTGAAAAGCGTGGGAGAATACTCGGCGAGAAGATTACAAGTTTCGACGAAATGTCCTTTGTTTGCCGAAGATTCAGTCTCATCATAGCCGCGAAAGGCTGCACCCAGTCGCCCCAGTAGGGCCGTTACTTTCAGTAAAGCCCTTAGGTGTTCCCTGTTTTCATTCATCTCCTTATTCCTGTCCGTTGACAAAACAGATGCGATGGGTTGCATCTACTTGGCTTGTATAGCTTTGAACTTCGTCCACGAAACTGCACTGTCCCTTCGGCGGTCACTTTTTGCATGGTCTTCTAGAACACCTGAGATGTCCTTCCATCTTTTAACACCGGTCTCGATGAAAGGCCTCACCCCGTATCTCTGTCCGCGAAGGGTTGACGTGCCGCCAAAGTGTCTGCAGCAGAAACAGAAAACCGAATTTTCCTTCACTGAGTACTCAAGCCAAGGATGCTGTCCATAATACGAAATATTAAATGACCGTCTTAGCTTACCGTTTGCTGGCACCTGTGTAGGGTACCGTAGCAGCTCTGTTTGACATGGATGGTCGTGGGAGGATGAAGAAATATCAGTAGGACCACTTGAACGATGGTGCTCTTCATCTCGAGTCGTATCTCGTACAGATTTTGCCTCTTGAGCAGTGACAGGCGCAGTGTCTCTTTGAGTCGTCCCGTTTTCTACTAGCTCGGTCTGACCGACCACCACGTTCTTCGAAGGACCCAAAGCGACGACAATGAATTGTTCGGGTACTGAGTCAGGCACCTGAAAGATATACCCAAAGGTTAAAAGCCACTCTTGTACTTTGAAGCACTATTGAACTCATTTTCAACATTTAAACAGTTGCTTTTTTTTAGTATGCTAAGTCCAAACTGCGTAGCAGTTTCCGCTTTCGGTACAGCAGGTCGGGAAAAATAGTGCTAGAACTCCTCCATGGTGTGAAAGTTTACTAAAGTATATTGAACTTCGGAAAAAACAGGAAATTTCAGCAAAGCCAAAGAGGGCGTTTTTCGGATGATTATACATGCATTGATCCTTATCTACCTGTAAAGACAATAATAGAAACTTTGGGCTTTATGCAATAGCAACCCAAATCGCAAAAAGCCTTTGCAGTGGTCCTTGAATGAATGATTCGGGTGTCATGACTGATCGCAAATTAGCTAGTGGCGCGTTCGATTTGCTGTAGTTTCAGTTACGTCCTTCTCCGTTGTGGGCTTATTTGCATTTTTTCTGTGACGTTCTCCCATTTAGCCTGAAGAACTACTGATAATGTGACCGCCAAACAGGTTCATAATTTTGGACCAAATGGCGAAACGTGAAGCGTGACTACAGCAAATCGAATGCGGCTTCATATCACCAGTCGGCATTGTAGCAAATCGAATGCTATCAGCACTGCAAAACTGTGTGGTTCCATCAAAAAAAAAAAAGAAATAAAAACGGCAATCTTTGGCTTATGCCCCTTCAACCCATGTAGCATTGTTATCAATAAAATTAAAAGCACTGCACAACTGTTTGTTTCAAAAAAAAAAAAAAAAACGAAAAAAAACGACAATCTTTGGCTTATGCCCCTCAACCCATGTAGCATTGTTATCCATAAAATTAACAGTGCTTTGCAGAAGAAAAAAGAACAAAACAAAACAAAATAGAGGTAATCTTAATCAAACAGTTCGTGGTAACCACACTTCATATATTATCCAGTATGATCATTCTCTACCTCACCCATTATAAAAACCCGGACCGGGGTGCGAGTGCTCCGGAGAACGTTTTGGCAGATATAAACATGTTAGACATGCTAGACAGGTTAGTCTGTTTCCGACTGTTTCCATCAAAGTGCATTGAAACAAACGGAAATAAAGCTAATGCAGAAACAGTCTAAACAAGCTAAGGCAGAAATAAGTGGGAGGAGCTTTTTGTTCACGAAGACCAGAAATGATCTGTAATAAGCTTACTGGTATATTCTGTCTACTGTGGTGGTAACGAACTGTAAGTAAGGAGCGACCCGGCTCAATGGTAGCCAAAACTCTAGAAAACAGGTTTTTGATATCAATAGATGCATTAAAAGAATCATATTTCAATGCTGATTTCAAATATGTAATTTTAGTCAAGTTTAATGTTATCCATCAAAAGTTACGCGCCTGAGAAAATTTGGCTGATTTTAGAGAAAAGGGGGAAAGAACCCCTAAAAGTTATAAAACCTTAATGAAAATCACACCATCATATTCAGCGTATCAGAGAACCTTACTTTAGAGGTTTCAACCTCCTATCTACAAAAATGTGGAATTTTGCATTTTTTGCCAGAAGAACTATCACGGATGCGTGTTTGTTTGTTTTTTTTCTCCCAGGGGTGATCGTATCGACCCAGTGGTCCTAGAATATCGTGGGAGGGCTCATTGGAACGGAAATTAAACGTTTTAGTGCCCTTTTTAAGTGACCAAAAAATGGAGGGCAACTAGGCCTCCTCCAACGCTAATTTTTTTCCCAAAGTCACTCGATCAAAATTTTGATATAGCCATTTTGTTCAGCATGGTCAAAAATAGGATAACTATGTCTTTTAGGATGACTTAATCCCCCAAAGTCCCCGGGGGGAGGGCTAAAAGTTATTACTCAGATTGTTATAGGTGACTTCAGCCATCATAATTTCCTTGTCAGATCTAGATTCAGAGCATTTTTCAATAGTTGTCTCGTACTTTTCAGGACAGTTTGTTCTACTACACAGAGAATGTTTTGCCAAATATTCAGAAGAACTAAAAGAACTGTTTAAAACACAGTTAGAAATGCTTTTTTCTTGAATCGGTGTTCCAGGAATTTGTTCTAAATCATTAGTCTTACAAACACATTTACTAATAACCCTAACAGGCTCGTTTTCGCCATAATTGAAAAACATAGCTTTTCCTTCGCTGTTGATAGGTATGCTTATATATATATTTTTATTGCTGCTACATAAACTGCAACTGCTCCTTCCAAAATTGATATACGAATTTTCAAAGAAGTACGCCTCCGTATATTAACTGTGTTGTCGAACATTTTCCTTTGATTCTATAAACTGTTCCGCAGTTGCCAATCCATACCTTGGAAGCTTTTCGTTAAACTGACAACATTTCTTTTGGATATTACTATGAAGCTTTGCCAAGGAATTTCTAACCGACTTTTCAACAGCATCCGCTCTTTCAAAGAGAATTTTAATCTGTAATTTTGAATAATTTTCGTGATCCCGATAAAACATGCGTAAAATGTTTCTCAATTTACAAAGATCAGCCTGCATTTTTGCCATCTTCTTGTATTTCTGAATGTAATTTTTCCCTTTGTCCTTATGCGTTCTTCGGTACAACCTCGCAGAGAATTTAATTTTTTCATTATAGATTTTGTCACCCCAGTAACGCTCATTGATCTTTTGTTTGGCTGTCTCAATTTTTACTTCTCGATACACCTGGACGGTTGAATACCTTTGCTTTTGGTTTTTCTTATATTTGATGCGGTAATCTTCATCATTGTGATAACTATCCTTGAACTTTTGTTTGGCTGTCTCAATTTTTGCATGTCTATAATCTTCATCATTGAGATAACACATCTTGCTGTTTTGTTTTGCTCTCTCAATTATTACTTCTCGATACACCTGGTCGGTTGAATACCTTTGCTTTTTTCTTTTCAAGTTACTATCTCTGTTGTTTGTGTAGTACTGTTTTTTCAACTTGCGTATAGCTTACTTGATTGAAACCATTATGTAATTATGAATGAGAACATTTACAGTTCTGACGCTTCTTATATAGTAATTATGACGTCACGGCGTAATGATTTTATTGACGTCATAGCGCAATGATATTATTTCATGACGTCTTCAGAAACAACAATATATTTTCGTGTTTTTCTATTAACGTCATAGCTCTAATATAAAACTATGACGACATTCAATATTTATCTAGTAGGGTTTCAGACAAGGTAATTCTAATGATGTACTTTTGTTTTGATTTGACTCTATTTTTAGGAGTTATGTTATATTTCTTAGCATTGGACTGATCGTCTCTTACTAGATTGCTAGCTACTGCCGCAACCCAGATTCACATATATATTTATTTATGAAAGACAACCTGACCGAGTGGTCCAAGGCACTGGTGTTAGCCACCTGTCTCTTCGGAGGCGTGGGTTCAAATCTTACCGCTAGTATACGATTATGTTTGAAAGACTGCAGTGTGAAAAGACATCGAAAATGCAGTTTTTGGTGGAAAAATTTATTCTCTTTTAGAAATAATTTATTTTAGTTACAAAAGGTTTTTAACCCAATTAATTTCCTTTAAAATGAGCTATTGAACAACTCTCTACGATGTTCCAGTGCCAAGCTATCTCTGGATACAAAAGAAAAGAGAAAAAAATATCCCGTTTGTGGAGAATAACGTGGTAAAAGTCAATTTGCTTGATTTTCAAGCCAATATATTTTCTTTGTTATTCAAGCCAAAGGGCGGTAAGTTTCCTTTATAGAGGTTTCGGACATGGCGGTTCTAATTGTGTTCTTTTTGTTTTGATCTGACTCCTCTATTAGGAACTATGGGTTTTTATATTTCTTAACATTGGACGTGATCGTCTCTTACTAGGTTGCTAGCTACCGCTGCAACCCGGATTGCTAGCTACCGCTGCAACCCGGATTTAAAAATAATTTGTTTTATAACTACAAAAAGTTTTTAACCCCATTAATTTCCATTAAAATGAGCCATTAAACAACTCTCTACGATGTTCCAGTGCCAAGCTATCTGTTGAATTACTAACCTATACTATAATTAAGTGGCGTATAAAATTTAGTATAGGCAAGAGGTCGTTCTTTATTATAAATTTTTGTTTTGATCTGACTCCTCTGTTAGGAACTATGGGTTTTTATATTTCTTAACATTGGACGTGATCGTCTCTTACTAGGTTGCTAGCTACCGCTGCAACCCGGATTTATTGTAACTTGATTTTCAAACCAATATATTTCCCTTGCTGTTCAAGCCAAGGGACAGAAAGTTTCCTATACAGGGGTTTCGGACAAGGCGGTTCTAATTGTGTACATTTTGTTTTGATCTGACTCCTTTTTTAGGAACTATGGGTTTTTTTTATTTCTTAACATTGGACGTGATCGTCTCTTACTAGGTTGCTAGCTAACGCTGCAACCCGGATTTCAGTTACTATGGACTAAAGTTCGTTCTTTAGTGTAACTTAAGAAACATAATTAAAATTTTTCAGGGTACTAAAAACGATTTGTTTTAATTAGAAGAGCTTTTAACTCCATGAATTTACTTTAAAATGAGCCATTGAACAATTCTCTACGATGTTCCAGTACCAGTCTATCTGTTGAATTACTAACCTATACTATAAATAAGTGGCGTATAAAATTTAGTATAGGCAAGAAGTCGTTCTTTATTATAATTTTGCATGTCTATAATCTACATCATTGAGATAACAAATCTTGCTGTTTTGTTTTGCTCTCTCAATTATTACTTCTCGATACGCCTGGTCGGTTGAATACCTTTGCTTTTTTCTTTTCAAGTTACTATCTCTGTTGTTTGTGTAGTACTGTTTTTTCAACTTGCGTATAGCTTGCTTGATTGAAACCATTATGTAATTATGAATGAGAACATTTACAGTTCTGACGCTTCTTATATAGTAATTATGACGTCACGGCGTAATGATTTTATTGACGTCATAGCGCAATGATATTATTTCATGACGTCTTCAGAAACAACAATATATTTTCGTGTTTTTCTATTCACGTCATAGCTCTAATATAAAACTATGACGACATTCAACATTTATCTAGTAGGGTTTCAGACAAGGTAATTCTAATGATGTACTTTTGTTTTGATTTGACTCTATTTTTAGGAGTTTTGTTATATTTCTTAGCATTGGACTGATCGTCTATTACTAGATTGCTAGCTACTGCCGCAACCCAGATTCACATATATATTTATTTATGAGAGGCAACCTGACCGAGCGGTCCAAGGCACTGGTGTTAGCCACCAGTCTCTTCGGAGGCGTGGGTTCAAATCTTACCGCTGGTATACGACTATGTTTGAAAGACTGCAGTGTGAAAAGACATCGAAAATGCAGTTTTTGGTGGAAAAATTTATTCTCTTTTAGAAATAATTTATTTTAGTTACAAAAGGTTTTTAACCCAATTAATTTCCTTTAAAATGAGCTATTGAACAACCCTCTACGATGTTCCAGTGCCAAGCTATCTCTGGATACAAAAGAAAAGAGAAAAAAATATCCCGTTTGTGGAGAATAACGTGGTAAAAGTCAATTTGCTTGATTTTCAAGCCAATATATTTTCTTTGTTATTCAAGCCACAGGACGGTAAGTTTCCTTTATAGAGGTTTCGGACAAGGCGGTTCTAATGGTGTACTTTTTGTTTTGATCTGACTCCTCTGTTAGGAACTATGGGTTTTTATATTTCTTAACATTGGACGTGATCGTCTCTTACTAGGTTGCTAGCTACCGCTGCAACCCGGATTAAATAAGAAAAAAACAAGCTATTTTAACTGAAAGTAAGGAGTGACATTAAAACTTAAAACGAACAGAAATTATTCGTACATGAAGGAGGCTGTTACCTCCTCAACGCCTCGCTCTTTACGCTAAAGTTCTTTAAAAGAAATGAAGTCTGTGAGAAAGAGTCAAACTTTAGCGTAAAGAGGGAGGCGTTGAGGAGGGGACAGTCCCTTTTATATACGGAATAATTTCTGCTCCTTATTTTCAACTAAAAAAACTTGCTTTTTTATTTAACTACTGAAGATTTTGGAGTTAATGCAGGTCTTGATTTTTGCTCACCGTACATGAATAATTAAAACGAAATTTGCATATTCATTTTACTTTTTTTTTGGCTAAATGGCTTTATTGAAAGTTGTTTAATTTTATTTACGAACGTTTTTATTAGTAATAAATAAATGTCAATCAATCAATCAATCAATATATACCATACACCTCTTTTTCTTTTCCCTATTGTATTAGTTACTATGAGATAGACTTCGGTCCTTACTGTAATTAAATAAGAAAAAAACAAGCTATTTTAACTGAAAGTAAGGAGTGATATTAAAACTTAAAATGAACAGAAATTATTCGTATATGAAGGAGGCTGTTACCTCCTCAACGCCTCGCTCTTTACGCTAAAGTTCTTTAAAAGAAATGAAGTCTGTGAGAAAGAGTCAAACTTTAGCGTAAAGAGCAAGGCGTTGAGGAGGGGACAGCCCCTTTTATATACGGAATAATTTATGCTCCTTATTTTCAACTAAAAAAACTTGCTTTTTTATTTAACTACTGAAGATTTTGGAGTTTATGCCGGTCTTGATTTTTGCTCACCGTACATGAATAATTAAAACGAAATTTGCATATTCATTTTACTTTTTTTTTGGCTAAATGGCTTTATTGAAAGTTGTTTAATTTTATTTACGAACGTTTTTATTAGTAATAAATATATGTCAATCAATCAATCAATCAATATATACCACACACCTCTTTTTCTTTTCCCTATTGTATTAGTTACTATGAGATAGACTTCGGTCCTTACTGTAATGATACAAATAGATAGATCAGATACATCAATAGATACGTTGATTTCGAATTGAAGTTTACAAGTATTTTCCAATAGGTTGCATAGGTTGCATCAAGACATGGCTAATTGTAGACAGAGAAAAGCCAATAGTCAGATTGTCCAAAAGTACCGAATTTTTATGCTGATTTTAAATATATCTAATGTAAAACTATGACGACATTCAATATTTATCTAGTAGGGTTTCAGACAAGGTAATTCTAATGATGTACTTTTGTTTTGATTTGACTCTATTTTTAGGAGTTTTGTTACATTTCTTAGCATTGGACTGATCGTCTCTTACTAGATTGCTAGCTACTGCTGCAACCCAGATTCACATATATAGTTATTTATGAGAGGCAACCTGGCCCAGTGGTCCAAGGCACTGGTGTTAGCCACCAGTCTCTTCGGAGGCGTGGGTTCAAATCTTACCGCTGGTATACGATTATGTTCGAAAGACTGCAGCGTGAAAAGACATCAAAAATGCAGTTTTTGGTGGAAAAATTTATTCTCTTTTAGAAATAATTTATTTTAGTTACAAAAGGTTTTTAACCCAATTAATTTTCTTTAAAATGAGCTATTGAACAACCCTCTACGATGTTCCAGTGCCAAGCTATCTCTGGAAACAAAGAAAAGAGAAAAAAATATCCCGTTTAGGCAGAATGTTGTAGTAGCTGCCACTTTTCTTGATTTTCAAGCCAATATATTTCCCTTGCTGTTCAAGTCAAGGGACAGAAATTTTACTATACAGGGATTTTGGACAAGGCGGTTCTAATGGTGTACTTTTTGTTTTGATCTGACTCCTTTTTTAAGAGTTAGGGGTTTTTATATTTCTTAACATTGGACGTGATCGTCTCTTACTAGGTTGCTAGCTACCGCTGCAACCCGGATCACAGAACCTTTTAACTAGAATTCATGTAACTTCTTTACTAGGTTTCACATAACGTCTTTAATAGGTTTACCCTAACTCCTTTTCTAGGTTTCACAAAAATTCTTTACTAGGTTTCACATAGCTACCGCCGCAACCCTGATATCATCATGCACATGCTGACTTATTCAATATTCATTGACTATGATTTAGAGTTCGTTCTTTACTTTATCTAGAGTTCGGTCTATCTTATAATAATCCAATTATCCTCTTAATGTAAAAAAAATAAATCGCTAGTTATCTCATAAAGAAGATTATATGAATAAACCAAAGGGTTCAGTTCCTTTGGACATGATTTTATTCTTTACTATAAAATCCTTATATAAAATATTTAAGTTACTCTTGGCTAGAGTTTGTTCTTTATTATAAAATATTCAAATAATTATGTGAGGCAGTGTGGACGACTGGTTTAAGGCACTGGTGTTAGCCACCCGTCACTTCGGAGGCATTGGTTCGAGTCTCACCGCTGACAATATTTTAGACCAAAGCAAAAAATTATTTGTTTGAGTCATAAATTATATTCTTATTTTATTTGTTATGGGGTGAAGTTCGTTCTTTACTGAAACCTAGTAACAGTTCTTTACTATGTTTCAGCTATCTTTTCAGCCATAATACCTATGAAATTTAAATAAATTCCATTTATCATTAATCGATCCTTTATGTAAAAAACCTTCCAGTAGCTAACTAAGTCCAATGTATGCAATGGTTTGGTATTCAAATGATCGTCTTTTAATATAAACTAATGCCAATGTATGCAAATTTTTGTTATTCCAATGATAGTCTTTTAATGTAATATTTCATGAAGTCATGGCGCAATGGTATTATTTCATGACGTCTTCAGGAACAACAATATAATTTCGTGTATTTCTATTCACGTCATAGCTCTAATTTATCTAGTAGGGTTTCAGACAAGGTAGTTCTAATGATGTACTTTTGTTTTGATCTGACTGTATTTTTAGGAGTTTTGGGTTTTTATATTTCTTAGCATTGGACTGATCGTCTCTTGGTAGGTTGCTAGCTATTGCTGCAACCCAGATTCACATATATAATATTTATGAGAGGCAGCCTGGCCGACTGGTCCAAGGCACTGGTATTAGCCACCAGTGTCTTCGGAGGCGTGGGTTCAAATCTTGCCGCTGGTATACGATTATGTTTGAAAGACTGCAGTGTGAAAAAACATCAAAAATGCAGTTTTTGGTGGAAAAATTTATTCTCTTTTAGAAATAATTTATTTTAGTTACTATAGATATTTAGCCCAATTAATTTCCTTTAAAATGAGCCATTGAACAACTCTCTACGATGTTCCAGTGCCAAGCTATCTCTGGATACAAAAGAAAAAAAGAAAAAAAGAAAAAAATATCCCGTTTAGGCAGAATGTTGTAGTAGCTGCCACTTTTCTTGATTTTCAAGCCAATATATTCCCCTTTCTGTTCAAGCCAAGGGACAGAAAGTTTTCTTTACAGGGTTTTCGGACAAGGTGGTTCTAATGGTGTACTTTTTGTTTTGATCTGATTCCTTTTTTAGGAACTATGGTTTTTTATATTTCTTATCATTGGACGTGATCGTCTCCTACTAGGTTGCTAGCTACCGCTGCAACCCGGATAATTTCGTTTAAAATGAGCCATTGAACAACTCTACGATGTTCCAGTGCTAAGCTATCTCGGGATAACAAGAAAGAAAAAAATATCCCGTTTAGGCAGAATGTTGTAGTAGCTGCCACTTTTCTTGATTTTCAAGCCAATATATTTCCCTTGCTGTTCTAGCCAAATGACAGAAAGTTTCCTATACAGGGGCTTCAGACAAGGGTGTTCTACTGGTGTACTTTTTGTTTTGATCTGACTCCTTTTTTAGGAACTATGGGTTTTTATATTTCTTAACATTGGACGTGATCGTCTCTTACTAGGTTGCTAGCTACCGCTGCAACCCGGATAATTTCCTTTAAAAAGAGCCATTGAACAACTTTCTACAATGTTCCAGTGCAAAGCTATCTCGGGATAACAAGAAAGAAAAAAAATATCCCGTTTAGGCAGAATGTTGTAGTAGCTGCCACTTTTCTTGATTTTCAAGCCAATATATTTCCCTTGCTGTTCAAGCCAAATGACAGAAGGTTTCCTATACAGGGGTTTTGGACAAGGCGGTTCTAATGGTGTACTTTTTGTTTTGATCTGACTCCTTTTTTTAGGATCTATGGGTTTTTACATTTCTTAACATTGGACGTGATCGTCTCTTACTAGGTTGCTAGCTACCGCTGCAACCCGGATATATCGGCCCTTTATGTAACTACCCCTTGAACCACCATATATCAGTTACTAAGGGTGAAAGATCGTTCTTTACTGTAGCAGTGTGAAAAGACATCAAAAATGCAGTTTTTGGTGGAAAAATTTATTCTCTTTTAAAAATAATTTATTTTAGTTACTATAGATTTTTTAACCCAATTAATTTCCTTTAAAATGAGCCATTGAACAACTCTCTACGATGTTCCAGTGCCAAGCTATCTGTGGAAAAGAAAGAAAAAAAGAAAAAAAGAAAGAAAAAAATATCCCGTTTAGGCAGAATGTTGTAGTAGCTGCCACTTTTCTTGATTTTCAAGCCAATATATTTCCCTTGCTGTTCAAGCCAAGGGACAGAAAGTTTCCTATACAGGGGTTTCGGACAAGACGGTTCTAATGGTGTACTTTTTGTTCTGATCTGACTCCTTTGTTAGGAACTATGGGCTTTTATATTTCTTAACATTGGACGTGATCGTCTCTTACTAGGTTGCTAGCTACCGCTGCAACCCGGATTATATAGTAATTATGACGTCACGGAGTAATGATTTTATTTCATGACGTCATGGCGCAATGGTATTATTTCATGACGTCTTCAGAAACAACAATATAATTTCGTGTATTTCTATTCACGTCATAGCTCTAATTTATCTAGTAGGGTTTCAGACAAGGTAGTTCTAATGATGTACTTTTGTTTTGATCTGACTGTATTTTTAGGAGTTTTGGGTTTTTATATTTCTTAGCATTAGACGTGATCGTCTCTTACTAGGTTGCTAGCTACCGCTGCAACCCGGATATCAGTTACTATGGGAGAGAGATCGTTCTTTACTGTAATAAAAGAAAAAAAGAAAAGAGAAAAAAATATCCCGTTTGGGGAGAATAACGTGGTTAAAGTCAATTTTCTTGATTTTCAAGCCAATATATTTCCCTTGCTGTTCAAGCCAAGGGACAGAAAGTTTCCTATACAGGGGTTTCGGACAAGGCGGTTCTAATGGTGTACTTTTTGTTTTAATCTGACTCCTTTGTTAAGAACTATGGGTTTTTATATTTCTTAACATTGGACGTGATCGTCTCTTACTAGGTTGCTAGCTACCGCTGCAACCCGGATAACCCCATTAATTTTCTTTAAAATGAGCCATTGAACAACTCTCTACGATGTTCCAGTGCCAAGCTATCTGTTGAATTACTAACCTATACTATAACTAAGTGGCGTATAAAATTCAGTATAGGCTAGAGGTCGTTCTTTATTATGAATAATAAACTGATTACACACAGGAAAAAGCCTACGGCTTTTTCTTCTTTTAAATAGTAAGAGACGAGTCTCAAATAATCAAGTAGCTAGCTAATTCCAAAGGTATGCAATTTTTTGTTATTCCAATGATGGTTTTTATTGTAACTAGGATTCAGCCATCTCTACAGCCATGATACTATTGGAAATTATATAATCCCTATTTATGTTTCAGTTAACATGGGCAAGGTGTCGTTCTTTATTGTAAAACTCAAACAATCAAGTAGCTAACTAAGTCCAATGTATGGAATGGTTTGTTATTTCAGTGATCGTCTTTTAATGTAAAAACATGCGTAAAATGTTTCTCAATTTACAAAGATCAGCCTGCATTTTTGCCATCTTCTTGTATTTCTGAATGTAATTTTTCCCTTTGTCCTTATGCGTTCTTCGGTTCAACCTCGCAGAGAATTTAATTTTTTCATTATAGCTTTTGTCACCCCAGTATCTACCCATTATTCTGGTAGCAACTTTTTTCTTATGTTTGTTTCGGTAATCTTTATCATTATCATACCGTTCCTTGCTCTTTTGTCTAGCCTGCTCAATTGTTGCTTCTCTGTAATCTTCATCATTACCATACGGTTCCTTGATCTTTTGTTTGGCTGTCTCAATTTTTGCATGTCTATAATCTTCATCATTGTGATAACACATCTTGCTGTTTTGTTTCGCTCTCTCAATTATTACTTCTCGATACGCCTGGTCGGTTGAATACCTTTGTTTTGCTCTCTCAATTATTACTTCTCGATACGCCTGGTCGGTTAAATACCTTTGTTTTGCTCTCTCAATTTTTACTTCTCGATGCGCCTGGTCGGTTGAATACCTTTGCTTTTCTCTTTTCAAGATACTATCTCTGTTGTTTGTGTAGTACTGTTTTTTCAAATTGCGTATAGCTTGCTTCGATCTAAACATTATCCTAATCAAGACTGAAAGAATTTACATCTTTGTCGTTCTTAAGTAGTAATTATGACGTCACGGCGAAATGATTTTATTGACATCATTGCGCAATGGTATTATTTCATGACGTCATCAGAAACAACAATATAATTTCGTGTTTTTCTATTCACTTCATAGCTCTAATATAAAACTATGACAAAATTCATTATTTATCTAGTAGGGTTTCAGACAAGGAAGTTCTAATGATGTACTTTTGTTTTGATCTTACTCTATTTTTAGGAGTTTTGTTATATTTCTTAGCATTGGACTGATCGTCTCTTACTAGGTTGCTAGCCACTGCTGCAACCCAAATTCACATATATATATTTATTTATGAGAGGCAGCCTGGCCGAGTGGTCCAAGGCACTGGTGTTAGCCACCAGTCTCTTCGAAGGCGTGGGTTCAAATCTTACCGCTGGTATACGATTATGTTTGAAAGACTGCAGTATGAAAAGACATCAAAAATGCAGTTTTGTGTGGAAAAATTTATTCTCTTTTAGAAATAATTTATTTTAGTTACTATAGATTTTTAACCCAATTAATTTCCTTTAAAATGAGCTATTGAACAACCCTCTACGATGTTCCAGTGCCAAGCTATCTGTGGAAAAGAAAAAAAAAGAAAAAAGAAAAAAATATCCCGTTTGGGGAGAATAACGTGGTTAAAGTCAATTTTCTTGATTTTCAAGCCAATATATTTCCCTTGCTGTTCAAGCCAAGGGACAGAAAGTTTCCTATACAGGGGTTTCGGACAAGGCGGTTCTAATGGTGTACTTTTTGTTTTGATCTGACTCCTTTGTTAGGAACTATGGGTTTTTATATTTCTTAACATTGGACGTGATCGTCTCTTACTAGGTTGCTAGCTACCGCTGCAACCCGGATGCGGTGTGAAAAGATATCGAAAATGCAGTTTTTGGTGGAAAAATTTATTCTCTTTTAGAAACAATTTATTTTAGTTACAAAAGGTTTTCAACCCAATTAATTTCCTTTAAAATGAGCTATTGAACAACCCTCTACGATGTTCCAGTGCCAAGCTATCTCTGGATACAAAAAAGAAAAAGAGAAAAAAAATCCCGTTTGGGGAGAATAACGTGGTTAAAGTCAATTTTCTTGATTTTCAAGCCAATATATTTCCCTTGCTGTTCAAGCCAAGGGACAGAAAATACAGGGGTTTCGGACAAGGCGGTTCTAATGGTGTACTTTTGTTTTGATCTGAATCCTTTTTTAGGAACTATGGGTTTTTATATTTCTTAACATTGGACGTGATCGTCTCTTACTAGGTTGCTAGCTACCGCTGCAACCCGGATTGCTAGCTACCGCTGCAACCCGGATTTCCTCAAATGATCTTCTCTTACTAAGTTGCTAGCTACCAGCACGACCCAGATAACAAACAGGAAAAAACTTAGGGCTTTTTCTTATTTGGAATAGTAAGAGACGAACTCTAGAGAGTCAGGCAGCTAACTTAGTCTAATATTTGGTATGGTTTGTTCTTTACTAGGTTTCAGCTATCTGTACAGCCATGATACCAATGAAAATTACATAATTCCTATTTATATTTCAGTTAACATGGGCTAGATGTCGTTCTTTATTATATTTTCAAGCGAGTATATATCCCTTGCTGTTCAAGCCAAATGACAGAAAGTTTCCTATACAATGGTTTCGGAAAAGGCGATTCTAATGGTGTACTTTTTGTTTTGATCTGACTCCTTTTTTAGGAGCTAAGGGTTTTTATATTTCTTAACATTGGACGTGATCGTCTCTTACTAGGTTGCTAGCTACCACTGCAACTCGGATTATGAAGAAATATTTTATGCTATATCATTATAAACAGCAAAAGGCCTACGGCTTTTTCTTCTTTTAAATAGCAAGAGACAAACCTCAAGTAACTACCCCTGGAACCACCATATATCAATTACTATACGGATGAGAGATCGTTCTTTGCTGTAACTATGTTGTAGCCGTACTAACCCAAGTTTGATTAAAAAGCCATTAAAATGAGCCATTGAACAACTTTAAAATAAGTGGAAAAGAAGGAAAAAGAAAAAAAATTATCCCGTTTAGGCAGAATGTTGTAGTAGCTGCCACTTTTCTTGATTTTCAAGCCAATATATTTCCCTTACTGTTCAAGCCAAGGGACTGAAAGTTTCCTATACAGGGCTTTCCGAAAAGGCGGTTCTAATGGTGTACTTGTTTTGATCTGACTCCTTTTTTAGGAACTATGGTTTTTTATATTTCTTAACATTGGACGTGATCGTCTCTTACTAGGTTGCTAGCTACCGCTGCAACCCGGATATCAGTTACTATGGGAGAGAGATCGTTCTTTACTGTAATAAAAGAAAAAAAGAAAAGAGAAAAAAATATCCCGTTTGGGGAGAATAACGTGGTTAAAATCAATTTTCTTGATTTTCAAGCCAATATATTTCCCTTGCTGTTCAAGCCAAGGGACAGAAAGTTTCCTATACAGGGTTTTCGGACAAGGCGGTTCTAATGGTGTACTTTTTGTTTTAATCTGACTCCTTTGTTAGGAACTATGGGTTTTTATATTTCTTAACATTGGACGTGATCGTCTCTTACTAGGTTGCTAGCTACCGCTGCAACCCGGATAACCCCATTAATTTTCTTTAAAATGAGCCATTGAACAACTCTCTACGATGTTCCAGTGCCAAGCTATCTGTTGAATTACTAACCTATACTATAACTAAGTGGTGTATAAAATTCAGTATAGGCTAGAGGTCGTTCTTTATTATGAATAATAAACTGATTACACACAGGAAAAAGCCTACGGCTTTTTCTTCTTTTAAATAGTAAGAGACGAGTCTCAAATAATCTAGTAGCTAGCTAATTCCAAAGGTATGCAATTTTTTGTTATTCCAATGATGGTTTTTATTGTAACTAGGATTCAGCCATCTCTACAGCCATGATACTATTGGAAATTATATAATCCCTATTTATGTTTCAGTTAACATGGGCAAGGTGTCGTTCTTTATTGTAAAACTCAAACAATCAAGTAGCTAACTAAGTCCAATGTATGGAATGGTTTGTTATTTCAGTGATCGTCTTTTAATGTAAAAACATGCGTAAAATGTTTCTCAATTTACAAAGATCAGCCTGCATTTTTGCCATCTTCTTGTATTTCTGAATGTAATTTTTCCCTTTGTCTTTATGCGTTCTTCGGTTCAACCTCGCAGAGAATTTAATTTTTTCATTATAGCTTTTGTCACCCCAGTATCTACCCATTATTCTGGTAGCAACTTTTTTCTTATGTTTGTTTCGGTAATCTTTATCATTATCATACCGTTCCTTGCTCTTTTGTCTAGCCTGCTCAATTGTTGCTTCTCTGTAATCTTCATCATTACCATACCATTCCTTGATCTTTTGTTTGGCTGTCTCAATTTTTGCATGTCTATAATCTTCATCATTGTGATAACACATCTTGCTGTTTTGTTTCGCTCTCTCAATTATTACTTCTCGATACGCCTGGTCGGTTGAATACCTTTGTTTTGCTCTCTCAATTATTACTTCTCGATACGCCTGGTCGGTTAAATACCTTTGTTTTGCTCTCTCAATTTTTACTTCTCGATGCGCCTGGTCGGTTGAATACCTTTGCTTTTCTCTTTTCAAGATACTATCTCTGTTGTTTGTGTAGTACTGTTTTTTCAAATTGCGTATAGCTTGCTTAGATCTAACCATTATCCTAATCAAGACTGAGAGAATTTACATCTTTGTCGTTCTTAAGTAGTAATTATGACGTCACGTCGTAATGATTTTATTTACGTCATGGCGCAATGGTATTATTTCATGACGTCATCAGAAACAACAATTTAATTTCGTGTTTTTCTATTCACGTCATAGCTCTAATATAAAACTATGACGACATTCATTATTTATCTAGTAGGGTTTCAGACAAGGAAGTTCTAATGATGTACTTTTGTTTTGATCTTACTCTATTTTTAGGAGTTTTGTTATATTTCTTAGCATTGGACTGATCGTCTCTTACTAGGTTGCTAGCTACTGCTGCAACCCAAAGTCACATATATATATTTATTTATGAGAGGCAGCCTGGCCGAGTGGTCCAAGGCACTGGTGTTAGCCACCAGTCTCTTCGAAGGCGTGGGTTCAAATCTTACCGCTGGTATACGATTATGTTTGAAAGACTGCAGTATGAAAAGACATCAAAAATGCAGTTTTTTGTGGAAAAATTTATTCTCTTTTAGAAATAATTTATTTTAGTTACTATAGATTTTTAACCCAATTAATTTCCTTTAAAATGAGCTATTGAACAACCCTCTACGATGTTCCAGTGCCAAGCTATCTGTGGAAAAGAAAAAAAAAGAAAAAAGAAAAAAATATCCCGTTTGGGGAGAATAACGTGGTTAAAGTCAATTTTCTTGATTTTCAAGCCAATATACTTCCCTTGCTGTTCAAGCCAAGGGACAGAAAGTTTCCTATACAGGGGTTTCGGACAAGGCGGTTCTAATGGTGTACTATTTGTTTTGATCTGACTCCTTTGGTAAGAACTATGGGTTTTTATATTTCTTAACATTGGACGTGATCGTCTCTTACTAGGTTGCTAGCTACCGCTGCAACCCGGATGCGGTGTGAAAAGATATCGAAAATGCAGTTTTTGGTGGAAAAATTTATTCTCTTTTAGAAACAATTTATTTTAGTTACAAAAGGTTTTTAACCCAATTAATTTCCTTTAAAATGAGCTATTGAACAACCCTCTACGATGTTCCAGTGCCAAGCTATCTCTGGATACAAAAAAAGAAAAGAGAAAAAAATATCCCGTTTGGGGAGAATAACGTGGTTAAAGTCAATTTTCTTGATTTTCAAGCCAATATATTTCCCTTGCTGTTCAAGCCAAGGGACAGAAAATACAGGGGTTTCGGACAAGGCGGTTCTAATGGTGTAATTTTTGTTTTGATCTGAATCCTTTTTTAGGAACTATGGGTTTTTATATTTCTTAACATTGGACGTGATCGTCTCTTACTAGGTTGCTAGCTACCGCTGCAACCTGGATTGCTAGCTACCGCTGCAACCCGGATTTCCTCAAATGATCTTCTCTTACTAAGTTGCTAGCTACCAGCACGACCCAGATAACAAACAGGAAAAAACTTAGGGCTTTTTATTTGGAATAGTAAGAGACGAACTCTAGAGAGTCAGGCAGCTAACTTAGTCTAATATGTGGTATGGTTTGTTCTTTACTAGGTTTCAGCTATCTGTACAGCCATGATACCAATGAAAATTACATAATTCCTATTTATATTTCAGTTAACATGGGCTAGATGTCGTTCTTTATTATATTTTCAAGCGAGTATATATCCCTTGCTGTTCAAGCCAAATGACAGAAAGTTTCCTATACAATGGTTTCGGAAAAGGCGATTCTAATGGTGTACTTTTTGTTTTGATCTGACTCCTTTTTAGGAGCTAAGGGTTTTTATATTTCTTAACATTGGACGTGATCGTCTCTTACTAGGTTGCTAGCTACCACTGCAACTCGGGTTATGAAGAAATATTTTATGCTATATCATTATAAACAGCAAAAGGCCTACGGCTTTTTTTTCTTTTAAATAGCAAGAGACGAACCTCAAGTAACTACCCCTGGAACCACCATATATCAATTACTATACGGATGAGAGATCGTTCTTTGCTGTAACTATGTTGTAGCCGTACTAACCCAAGTTTGATTAAAAAGCCATTAAAATGAGCCATTGAACAACTTTAAAATAAGTGGAAAAGAAAGAAAAAAGAAAAAAAATTATCCCGTTTAGGCAGAATGTTGTAGTAGCTGCCACTTTTCTTGATTTTCAAGCCAATATATTTCCCTTGCTGTTCAAGCCAAGGGACTGAAAGTTTTCTAAACAGGGGTTTCCGACAAGGCGGTTCTAATGGTGTACTTTTGTTTTGATCTGACTCCTTTTTTAGGAACTATGGTTTTTTATATTTCTTAACATTGGACGTGATCGTCTCTTACTAGGTTGCTAGCTACCGCTGCAACCCGGATTGATCAATCTTTAACATTAATTATAATCTTATTTTAGCTACAATGGGCTGGAAGTTTGTTCTTTAATGTAAACAAAGTCTAATGTATGCAATGGTTTGTTATGCAAATGATCGTCCTTTAATGTAACTACGTAACTCATTTTAAAGGTGGAACTCTTTCTAGTTGATTACAAACAGGAAAAAGCATACGGCTTTTTCTTCTTTGAAATAGTAAGAGACTAGCCTCAAACAATCAAGTAGCTAACTAAATCAAATGTATGTATTAGGTTTTTATTCCAATGACCGTCTTTTAGTGGTAAATTTTAATATATTGACCTTAAATATAATAACTGTACTAGCCTATACTATAGTTAAGTGGCCTATAAAATTTAGTATAGGAAAGAGGTCGTTCTTTATTGTATATTAAGCCAAAAAAGAAAATTTTGGTTCCAGGAGTTTCGGTTACTATTGAGACAAGTAGCTATTATTACTATAGAGTTCATTACCATGAACTGTTTGATTGCTTCAAAATTGAAACATCTTTGAAAAGACTGCAGTATGAAAATACATCAAAAATGCAATTTTTTTGACAAAATTGATTCTACTTTAAAAAGTATTTTATTTTTAATTACAAAAGTGACTAGATGTTGCAATTTACTTTAAAATGAGCTATTATACAGCTCTATATTATTTTCCAGTGCCCAGCTAGTTGAGGAGAAAAATCAAGCGGAAAGAAAAAAATATCCCGTTTGTGGAGAATAACGTGGTAAAAGTCAATTTTCTTGATTTTCAAGCCAATATATTTTCTTTGTTATTCAAGCCAAAGGGCGGTAAGTTTCCTTAATAGGGGTTTCTGACAAGGTGGTTCTAATGGTATACTTTTTGTTTTGATCTGACTCTTTTTTTAGGAGTTAGGGGTTTTATATTTCTTTACATTGGAGGTGATCGTCTCTTACTAGGTTGCTAGCTACCGCTGCAACCCGGATTTCTTGATAATCAAGCCAATATATTTCCCTTACTGTTCAAGCCAAGGGACAGAAAGTTTCCTATAAAGGGATTATGGAAAAGGCGGTTCTAATGGTATACTTTTTGTTTTGATCTGACTCGTTTTTTTAGGAACTATGGTTTTTTATATTCCTTAACATTTGACGTGATCGTCTCTTACTAGGTTGCTAGCTACCGCTGCAACCCGGATTGTAGTTCAATTACTATAGGCTATAGTTGGTTCTTTACTATAAATTTGACCTGACTCTTTTTTTAGGAGTTAGGGGTTTTTATATTTCTTAACATTGGATGTGATCGTCTCTTACTAGGTTGATAGCTACTGCTTCAACCCGGAATAAATAAGTCTAATTATTAAGTATAGTTAAGTTGCCTATACATGTTAATATAGGCAAGAGTTCGTTCTTTATTATAAAATCCCCCCAAAAATTACTGTGTTTTATATAATAATGGATAATTATGTATAAAAAGACCTAATTGACAAATCAGTTACTATGAGCGAGAGTTCGTTCTTTACTGTAACTTTCAAAGAGAATTTTAATCTGTAATTTTGAATACTTTTCGTGATCCTTGATAAAACATGCGTAAAATGTTTCTCAATGGTGTACAAAGATCAGCCTGCATTTCTGCCATCTTCTTGTATTTCTGAATGTAATTTTTCCCTTTGGTCCTTATGCGTTCTTCGGTACAACTCTCGCAGAGAATTTAATTTTTTCATTATAGATTTTGTCACCCCAGTAACGCTCCTTGATCTTTTGTTTGGCTGTGTCAATTTTTACTTCTCGATACACCTGGACGGTTGAATACCATTGCTTTTGGTTTTTCTTATATTTGATGCGGTACTCTTCATCATTGTGATAACTCTCCTTGATTTTTTGTTTGGCTGTCTCAATTTTTGCATGTCTATAATCTTCATCATTGTGATATCACATCTTTCTGTTTTGTTTTGCTCTCTCAATTATTACTTCTCGATACGCCTGGTCGGTTGAATACCTTGTTTTGCTCTCTCAATTTTTACTTCTCGATACGCCTGGTCGGTTGAATACCTTTGCTTTTCTCTTTTCAAGATACTATCTCTGTTGTTTGTGTAGTACTGTTTTTTTCAAATTGCGTATAGCTTGCTTTGATCTAACCATTATTCTAATCAAGAATGAGAGAATTTACATCTTTGTCGTTCTTAAGTAGTAATTATGACGTCACGGCGTAATGATTTTATTGACGTCATGGCGTAATGATATTATTTCATGACGTCATCAGAAACAACAATATAATTTCGTGTTTTTCTATTCACGTCATAACTCTAATATAAAGCTATGACGACATTCATTATTTATCTAGTAGGGTTTCAGACAAGGTAGTTCTAATGATGTACTTTTGTTTTGATCTTACTCTATTTTTAGGAGTTTTGGGTTTTTATATTTCTTAGCATGGGACTGATCGTCTCTTACTAGGTTGCTAGCTACTGCTGCAACCCAAATTATAAGAGGCAGCCTGGCCGAGTGGTCCAAGACACTGGTGTTAGCCACCAGTTTCTTCGGAGGCGTGGGTTCAAATCTTACCGCTGGTATACGATTATTTTTGAAAGACTGCACTGTGAAAAGACATCAAAATGCAGTTTTTGGTGGAAAAATTAATTCTCTTTTAGAAATAATTTATTTTAGTTACTATAAATTTTTAACCCAATTAATTTCCTTTAAAATGAGCTATTGAACAACCCTCTACGATGTTCCAGTGCCAAATATCTGTGGAAAAGAAAAAAGAAAAGAGAAAAAAATTCCGTTTGGGGAGAATAACGTGGTTAAAGTCAATTTTCTTGATTTTCAAGCCAATATATTTCCCTTGCTGTTCAAGACAAGGGACAGAAAGTTTTCTATACAGGGGTTTCGGACAAGGCGGTTCTAATGGTGTACTTTTTGTTTTGATCTGACTCCTTTGTTAGGAACTATGGGTTTTTATATTTCTTAACATTGGACGTGATCGTCTCTTACTAGGTTGCTAGCTACCGCTGCAACCCGGATACATGATTACAAACAGGAAAAAGCCTACGGCTTTTTCTTCTTTGAAATAGTAAGAGACTAGCCTCAAAAAATCAAGTAGATAGCTAAATCAAATGTATATATTGGGTTTTTATTCCAATGACCGTCTTATAGTGGAAAATTTTAATATATTGACGTTAAATATAATAACTGTACTATTCAATATTAATCGTTAAACTCATCAGTGGTGGCCCCTACTAACCCAATAGTTTTCATCAGTAATGTGAATTTTCTTTTCTTTTTGTGAGGTTTAGTGTAAGTGTCTTGTTTCGTTTTTCTTTCTTTTCCATTAAAGCAAAACAGACAGAAAGAAAAAAAAATGTGATGAACTTAAGCTGGGTGTTCTCTAACATAGATGTTCTTTGTTTGATGTGAAATTACAAACAGGAAAAAGCATATGGCTTTTTCTTAATTGGAATACTAAGAGACAACCTGCCTACAACCTATGATTATGATTGATCAATTTTTAACATGAAATATACCGTTTTTCATTGACAAATTAATTCTATTTTAAAAATTATTTGTTTTATTTACAAAAGGTTTTTAACCTCATTAATTTCCTTTAAAATGAGCCCTTTAACAACTCTCTACAATGTTCCAGTGCCATGCTATCTGTGGAAGAAAATAAAGAAAAAAGAAAAAAAAGGTGCCGTTTAGGCAGAATGCTGTAGTAGCTGCCACTTTTCTTGATTTTCAAGCAAATACATTTCCCTTGCTATTCACGCCAAGGGAAAGAAAGTTTCATATATAGGGGTTTCGGACAAGGTGGTTTTAATGGTGCACTTTTTGTTTTGATCTGACTCTTTTTTAGGAGTAATGGGTTTTTATATTTCTCAACATTGGACGTGATCGTCTCTTACTAGGTTGCTAGCTACCGCTGCTACCTGGATTATATGTCGGCAATTTCCAATGAAACTTACATACTTTCCATTTATAATGAACTACTTCGATTCTTTGTGTATAAGTCAAATATATGCAATGGTTTGGTGTTCTAATGATCGTCTTTTAACATAAAGAAACAGGAAAAAGCCTAAGGATTTTTCTTCTTTGAAATAGAAAGAGACGAACTTCAAACAATCAAGTATATATCTAAATTGAATGTATACAATGATTTGTTATTCCAATGATCGTCTTTTAATGTAAAAACAAAAAATTTATTTGTTAACTGAAACTAGAATAATCCCTGAAAATTTTAAATATAACAATTTTATTTAACTGCAAATTACATAAAGGACCGATATAGTTCATCATAATTGGTATTTGTCAATTAGTCTTTTTTTAATTTAATTATTCATTATTATGTAAAATCCGACGTATATAATTTCGGAGACCACACTGCCTTTCCATGGCGATAAAATAAAAGTTCAAAATACGGATAAAATCCTTTTTAATAGACAGTGTATAATAAATTTCACAAAAATACCAGATATTTCGGACACATATACAGTGACCGTCATCAGTAGTAAAACTAATCAGTAGTTTAATTTTACTACTGATGACGGTCACTGTACATGTGACCGAAATATGTGGTATTTTTTGTGAAATTTATTAAACACTGTATATTAAAAAGGATTTTATCCCTATTTTGAACTTTTATTTTATTGTTATGTAAAATCCATTATTATTTGTTAACTGAAACTAGAATAATTCCTGAAAATTTTAAATATAATAGTTATATTTAACTGCAAATTGCAAAAATATTTATGATATTCGAGCAATAATTTGAAATTTTTAATTCGAACCAGAAAAATACCTGAAAATTATAAAATTAGTTTGGTTTTTCTTTATTTATGATAAAGAACATTTGAATTTATTTAATTTATGATAAAGAACAAGTTATAGACTTAGTTAGCTGCCTGATTCTCTGAGGATCGTCTCTTACTATTCCAAAGAGGAAAACGCCGTAGGCTTTTGCTTTTTTTTTATCCGGGTTGCAGCGGTAGCTAGCAACCTAGTAAGAGACGACCACGTCCAATGTTAAGAAATATAAAAACCTGTAGCTCCTAAAAAAAGGTCAGATCAAAACAAAAAGTACACCATTAGAACCGGCTTGTCCAAAACCCCTATATACAAAACTTTCTGTTCCTTGGCGTGAACAGCAAAGGAAATATTTTGACTTGAAAATCAAGAAAAGTGGCAGCTACTAGAGCATTCTGCCTAAACGGCATCTTTTGCCGTTTTCAAATCTTACCGCTGGTATACGATTATGTTTGAAAGACTGCAGTGTGAAAAGACATCAAAAATGCAGTTTTTGGTGGAAAAATTTATTCTCTTTTAGAAATAATTTATTTTAGTTACTATAGATTTTTAACCCAATTAATTTCCTTTAAAATGAGCCATTGAACAACCCTCTACGATGTTCCAGTGCCAAGCTATCTCTGGATACAAAAGAAAAAAAAAAAGAAAAAAATATGCCGTTTAGGCGGAATGCTGTAGTAGCTGCCACGTTTCTTGATTTTCAAGCCAATATATTCCCTTTGCTGTTCAAGCCAAGGGACAGAAAGTTTCCTATACAAAGGTTTCGGACAAGGCGGTTCTAATGGTGTACTTTCTGTTTTGATCTGACTCCTCTGTTAGGAACTATGGGTTTTTATATTTCTTAACATTGGACGTGATTGTCTCTTACTAGGTTGCTAGCTACCGCTGCAACCCGGAAATATAATAACACCTTAATCCTTCTTTAAAGTAAACTATATGATTACAAACAGGAAAAAGCCTACGGCTTTTTCTTCTTTGAAATAGTAAGAGACAAACCTCAAACAATTAAGTAGCTAACTAAGTCCGATGTATGCAATATTTTGTTATTCCAAAGATCGTCTTTTAATGTAAAATCATTTTAAAGGTAGAACTCTTTCTAATTGATTACAAACAGGAAAAAGCCTACGGCTTTTTCTTCTTTGAAATAGTAAGAGACTAGCCTCAAAAAATCAAGTAGATAGCTAAATCAAATGTATATATTGGGTTTTTATTCCAATGACCGTCTTATAGTGGAAAATTTTAATATATTGACGTTAAATATAATAACTGTACTAGCCTATACTATAGTTAAGTGGCCTATAAATTTAGTATAGGCAAGAGGTCGTTCTTTATTATAATATATATTTTTATTGCTGCTACATAAACTGCAATTGCTCCTTCCAAAATTAATATACGAATTTTCTAAGAAGTACGCCTCCGTATATTCACTGTGTTGTCGAACATTTTCCATTGCATCTACAAACTGTTCCGCAATTGCCAATCCATACCTTGGAAGCTTTTCGTTAAACTGACAACATTTCTTTTGGATATTACCATGAAGCTTTGCCAAAGCATTTCTAGCCGACTTTTCAACGGTATCCGCTCTTTCAAAGAGAATTTTAATCTGTAATTTTGAATACTTTTCGTGATCCTGGTAAAACATGCGTAAAATATTTCTCAATTTAAGAAGATCAGCCTGCATTTTTGCCATCTTCTTGTATTTCTGAATGTAATTTTTCCCTTTGTCCTTATGTGTTCTTCGGTACAACCTCGCAGAGAATTTGATTTTTTCATTATAGCTTTTGTCACCCCAGTATCTACCCATTATTCTGGTAGCAACTCTTTTCTTATATATTTTTCGGTAATCTTCATCATTGTGATAACGCTCATGGATCTTTTGTCTATCCTCCTCAGTTGTTGCTTCTCTATAAAGTTTATCATTTTGATAACGCTCCTTGATGTTTTGTTTGGCTGTTTCAATTTTTACTTCTCGATACACCTGGACGGTTGAATACCTTTGCTTTTCTTTTTTCTTATATTCGATTCGGTAATCTTCATCATTACCATACCGTTCCTTGATCTTTTGTTTGGCTGTCTCAATTTTTGCATGTCTATAATCTTCATCATTGTGATAACACATCTTGCTGTTTTGTTTTAATCTCTCAATTATTACTTCTCGATACGCCTGGTCGGTTGAATACCTTTGCTTTTTTCTTTTCGAGATACTATCTCTGTTGTTTGTGTAGTACTGTTTTTTTAACTTGCGTATAGCTTGCTTTGATCTAACCATTATCTAATTATGAATGAGAACATTTACAGTTCTGACGCTTCTTATATAGTAATTATGACGTCACGGCGTAATGATTTTATTTCATGACGTCATGGCGCAATGGTTTTATTTCATGACGTCTTCAGAAACAACAATTTAATTTCGTGTATTTCTATTCACGTCATAGCTCTAATTTATCTAGTAGGGGTTCAGACAAGGTAGTTCTAATGATGTACTTTTGTTTTGATCTGACTGTATTTTTAGGAGTTTTGGGTTTTTATATTTCTTAGCATTGGACTGATCGTCTCTTGCTAGGTTGCTAGCTACTGCTGCAACCCAAATTATGAGAGGCAGCCTGGCCGAGTGGTCCAAGGCCCTGGTGTTAGCCACCAATCTCTTCGGAGGCGTGGGTTCAAATCTTACCGCTGGTATAATGTTTGAAAGACTGCAGTGTGAAGACATCAAAAATGCAGTTTTTGGTGGAAAAATTTATTCTCTTTTAGAAATAATTTATTTTAGTTACTATATATTTTTAACCCAATTAATTTCCTTTAAAATGAGCCATTGAACAACTCTCTACGATGTTCCAGTGCCAAGCTATCTCTGGATACAAAAGAAAAAAAAGTATCCTGTTTAGCCAGAATGTTGTAGTAGCTGCCACTTTTCTTGATTTTCAAGCCAATATATTTCCCTTGCTGTTCAAGCCGAGGGACAGAAAGTTTCCTATACAGGGGTTTCGGACAAGGCGGTTCTAATGGTGTACTTTTTGTTTTGATCTGACTCCTCTGTTAGGAACTATGGGTTTTTATATTTCTTAACATTGGACGTGATCGTCTCTTACTAGGTTGCTAGCTACCGCTGCAACCCCAATTCCTTTAAAATGAGCCATTGTACAACTCTCTACGATGTTCCAGTGCCAAGCTATCTGTGGAAAAGAAAAAAAAAATATCCCGTTTAGGCAGAATGTTGTATTAGCTGCCACTTTTCTTTATTTTCAAGCCAATATACTTCCCTTGCTGTTCAACCCAAGGGACAGAAATTCTCCTATACAGAGGTTTCGGACAAGGCGGTTCTAATGGTGTACTTTTTGTTTTGATCTGACTCTTTTTTTTAGGAGTTATGGGTTTTTATATTTCTTCACATTGGACGTGATCGTTTCTTACTAGGTTGCTAGCTACCGCTGCAACCCGGATATTTCTTAACATTGGATGTGATCGTCTCTTACTATGCTGCTAGCTACCGCTGCAATCCGGATATTACTCCATATATGGTTACTACCTGCAATTATGACGTCATTCATCAGGATTGGCCATCAAAATGCAGTTTTTAGTGGAAAAATCACTTTGAATAAAAAAAAATACAAATGGCACTAGATCTAGTAATTTACTTTGAAATTAGCCATTGAACAACTCTCTACGATGTTCCAGTACCAAGCTATCTGTGGAAAAGAAGAAAAGAGAAAAAAAGATGCCGTTTGGCCAGAATGCTGTAGTAGCTGCCACTTTTCTTGATTTTCAAGCCAATATATTTCCCTTGCTGTTAAAACCAAATGGCAGAAAGTTTCCTATAAAGGGGTTTTGGACAAGGCGGTTCTGATGGTATACTTTTTTTTATCTGACTTTTTTTGGAGTTATGTATTTTTATATTTCTTGACATTGGACGTGCTGATCGTCTCTTACTAGGTTGCTAGCTACCGCTGCAACCCGGATAACAAAAAACCCATCAAAAAATAAAACTAATTTTTAAATTTTCAGGTATTTTTCTAGTTTAAATTAAAAGATTAAAATTATTGCTCAGATACCATAAATATTTTTGCAGTTTACTGAAAACTTAAAACAAAGTAAAAATTGATTTTTTCACTTTTTGCATCACGTCACTCATTACGTCATATTTGGTTATTAGTACACAATCGGTGTTAGGTGTACGTTATATATGTTTATTAGTAGACAATCGGTAGGATATTTGTTCTTTATTATAATTTTGATCTGACTCTATATTTAGGAGTTATGGGTTATAATATTTTTTAACATTGAACGTGATCGTCTCTTACTATGTTACTAGCTACCGCTGCAACCCATCTGATCTGTTCTCGGTCTGGTCTGATCTTTTATCGGTCTGATCTGGTCTATTCTCGGTCTGATCTGATCTTTGTTTGATGTGAAATTACAAACAAGAAAAAGCCTATGGCTTCTTCTTAATTGGAATAGTAACAGACGACCTGGCTAAAACCTATGGTTACGACGTCATTGATCAATCTTTAACATGAAATATGCAGTTTTTCGTAAAAAATTCATTATATTTTAAAAATTATTTGTTTTAATTACAAAAGATTTTTAACCCCAATAATTTCCTTTAAAATGAGCCATTGAACAACTCTCTAAGATGTTCCAGTGCCAAGCTATCTGTGGAAGAAAAATCTATGGAAGAAAAAAAAAAGATGTTGTTTAGGCAGAATGCTGTAGTAGCCGCCACTTTTCTTGATTTTCAAGCCAATATATTTCCCTTACTGTTCAACTCCAGGGACAGAAAGTTTCCTATATAGGGGTTTTGAATAAGGCGATTTTAATGGTGTACTATTTGTTTTGATCCGACTCTTTTTTAGGAGTTATGGGTTTTTATATTTCTTAACATTGGACGTAATCATCTCTTACTAGGTTGCTACCTACCGCTGCAACCCGGATCATTAAGATTATATAATTTTTAGGGGATGTTTTTCCCTTTTTTTGAAAATAAGGCAAATTTTCTCAGGCTCGTAACTTTTGACGGATTAGAGTAAACTTGATGAAACTTATATATTTAAATTCAGCATAAAAATACAATTCTATTGATGTATCTATTGACATTAAAATATCAATAGATACATCATAGATACCGTTTTTCAGAGTTTCGGTCACTATTGAGACGGGTCGCTCTTATTATACAGTTCGTTACCACGAACTGTATAATCTTCTACTGTTCTTCTACTGTTTGGTTGCTGAAGGTATTTTCCCTTAAATTGTTTTATTTATCTTCACAATTATAATATTACAAACCCTATAGATTCATAATCATCGTATCTTGGGTCAAATATTCTTCATTTTGCGATCATTCTATTCTATTTTTATCTGGTTTTCTTCCAATTCTGAAGCCTAAAGATCTTAAATCTATCCGGACTTATTATTTTAGATTTTCTCGGTACCTTTTTTGCCTCCCTCCGTGGTTCCAGAACCGGCATCTAATATCGGGATATGTTGGCACAATGTATTTTTTTTCCATAGCAGGGCACTTCGTATCGAAGGAGTTGTCGTAGAAACTTCAAAAAAGGCTCATTCGATTGGAAATTGGAGGGGCTAGTGCCCTTTTTAATAGTCGAAAGTGATTGGAGGGCAGCTAACCCCCCCCCCCCACGACCATCATTCCTCCTAACACATCCAATGAAAATTTTGAGATAGCCATTTTGTTCAGCGGGGTTGATTTCCAGATAGAAAATATATTTTTGAGGAGGTCACTCTCCCACAACCCTCAGGGCAAGGGTTTTAAGTTACGCCCTGGGGGCATATAAGAACGATGTTGGCACAATGTATTATTTTTTTCCTTTAGAGCATGGCACTTCGCATCGAAGAAGTTGTGGTAGAAACTTCGAAAAGGGCTTATTCAATTGGAAATTGGAGTGGCCTGTGCCCTTTTTAATAGTCGAAAGTCATTGGAGGGCGACTAACACCCCTTCTACGCCCACCATTTCCCGAAACATATCCAATTAAAATTTTGAGGTAGCCATTTTGTTCAGCTTAGTTGATTTCCAGACAGAAATTATGTTTTTGAGGAGGACACTCCCCCACAGTCCTCAGGGCAAGGGTTGTAAGTTATGCCCTGGGGGCATATAAGGTTTGTATAGAAGGCGTTGTCGTAGAAACTTCAAAAAAGGATAATTCTATTGGATATTGTAAGGGCTAGTGCCCTTTTTAATAGTCGAAAGTGATTGGAGGGCAACTAACCCCTCTCTGACGCCCACCACTTCCCCAAACACATCCAATCAAAATTTTGAGATAGCCATTTTATTCAACTTAGTTTTAAGTTCTGGAAATTAGATCTTTGAGGATGACAATCCACCCCCCCCATCCCTAAGGGCAAGGGTTGTAAGTTATGCCCTGGGGGCATATAAAGTTTTTATAGAACGCGTTTTAGTAGAAACTTCAAAAAGGGCTCATTCGACTGGAAATTGAAATGGCTAGTCCCCTTTTTAATAGTAGAAAGTGATTGGAAGGTAAACAATCATTTTCCACGCCCACCATTTCCCCAAACCCATCCAATAAAAATTTTGAGATAGCCATTTTGTTCCAAGCTGTTCAAAGTTCAGAATATTTTACCTTTGAGCAGGACATTCCCCTCACAGTCTTCGGGGCAAGGGTTATAAGTTGCGCCCTGGGGGCATATAATGTTTGTATTGAAAGCTTTGTCTTAGAAACTTAAAAAAGGGCTCATTCAATTGGAAATTCAAAGGGGTAGTGCCTTTTTTAATAATCGAAAGTGATTTGAGGGCAACTAACCCCTCTCACGCCCACGTTTTCCCCAAACACATCCAATCACAATATTTAGATAGCCATTTTATTCAACGTAGTTTTACAGATTTGGAAATTAGGCCTTTAAGGATGACAACCCCTCCCACAGCCCTCAGGGCAATGGTTATAAATTATGCCCTGTGGGCATATAAGGTTCTTATTGAAAGCGTTGTCGTATTAACTTCAAAAGGGCTCATTAAATTAGAAATTGAAAGGGCTGGTGCCTTTTTAAAATTGTTGAAAGTGATTCGAGAGGGACAAAAACCCCCCTCTCACGCCCAACATTTTCCCAAACACATCCAATAAAAATTTTGAGATCTCCAATTTGTCCAACGTAGTTGAAAGTTCTGGAAATTAGGTCTTTTTGGATGAAAGCCCCCTCAGAGCCCTCAGTGCAAGGGCTGCAAATTATTTCCTGAGGGCATATAAGGTTTATATAGAAAGTTGTTGTAGAAATTTCAAAAAGGGTTAATTTGATTGGAAATTGAAATTGCCCTATTTACTAGTCGAAAGTGAATGGAGAGCAATTAACCCCCCTCTCACGCCTACCATTTCCCCAAAAACATTCAATCAAAGTTTAGATATAGCCATTTTGTTCAAAGTAGTTGAAAGTTCTGGAAATTATGTATTTAAGGATGACAAACCCCCCAGAGGCCCCAGGCCAAAGGTTGCAAGTTATGCCCTGGGGTCATATAAGGTTTTTATAGATACAGTTGTAGTAAAACTTCAAAAGGGGCTCATTCAATTGGAAATTGAGAGGGCTAGTGCCCTTTTTAATAGTCGAAAGTGATTGGAGGGCAACTAACCCCCCTCTCACACCCACCATTCCTCCAAACATAACCAATCAAAAGCTTCAGATAGCCAATTTGTTCAATGTAGTAGAAAGTTCAGGAAATTAGGTGTTTGAGAATGACACCCCCGCAGCCCTCAGTGCAAAGGTTGTAAGTTATGCCCTGAGGGCATATAAAGTTTTTTATTGAAAGTGTTGTCGTAGAAACTTCAAAAGGACTCATTTGATTGGAAATTGAAAGGGCTAGTGCCATTTTTAATAGTTGAAAGTGAATGGAGAGCGACCCCTCTCACACCCGCCATTTCCCCAAACACATCCAATCAAAATTTTGAGATAGCCATTTTGTTTAACGTAGTTGAAAGTTCTGGAAATTAGGTCTTAGAGGATGACAACCACCCTAACAGGCCTTAGGGTAAGGGTTGTAATTTATGCCCTGGGGGCATATAAGGTGTTTATATTAAGCGTTATCGTTTCAAAAAGGGCTCAGTAGATTGGAAATCGAAAGGCCTAGTGCTCTTTTTAATAGTCGAAAGTGATTGGAAGGCCTGACAATTTTATAGTAAAGATCTTTGGGGGTATAATGTATTACTTTTTGTTGTTGTTGTTTAGACCAGGGCACTTCGTATCGAAGGAGTTGTCGTGGGAACTTCGAAAAGGGCTCATTCGATTGAAAATAGAAAGTGCTGATGCACTTTTTGATTGTCAAAAGTGATTGGAGGACAACTAATCCCCCTCCAACGCCCAGCCTTCTATTTGCCCAATTTGTTTAAAATTAAATGTTACCTTAAGATTAAATCAAAATGCACTATGTTAATGCTAATTCCCAATAAGGCACCTCAGCAGTATCCCAAGATAGCGTAAGTGTATCCAAGCTATCAAATAAAGTAAACAGATTTTTTTGCGAATGGTATCAAGTTTTTCATTTCAGGTCAACTAGAGGAGGTATGAAACTAAATTAACACTACCTATTTGTGTCCAAATTTTTAAAAGGGTCTATCTTGTTAAAAATTGCTGATAATTTTTCTCCAGCATATAAATAGCAGGCCAAACTATAAAGTCTTAAAAAAAGAAAAGATTTAAAGTATTATTTTCTTTTTCCCTGAAAAGACTTATGTCAATATAAAACGAACAGAAATTAATTAAAAAAAACTTTTCCCATAAAATAGGCTTTTCAAAGAAAAGTAAAGAACTCCATTAAACAAAAAATGATCGAAAATAAAATCAAATAATCCACCAAGCATTAAACTACCACAAATCAGCATCGATAAATAAATGAAACCGAAAACGAACAGAAATTACAATAAATAAACGAGTCGAACTCAAAACGAACAGAAATTGACATAAGTTGGGCCCAAAACCCCTATGCCTTCCCAAGGCCTGAAAAAAATTTGCACTTACTGAAAAAATACAAATGAATGTGCATTGTCAGTTTAATATACATATACTGTTATTTAGTAATCAAAATGTTAATATTGTTTGATTTATTAAAGTTATAAAAGTAAAAACATTTATATTTTTTTCAGTAAAGTGCAAATTTTGTTCTGGCCTTGGGAAAATACCAAATTTAATCAATCTATTTACTAAAGGCGTTTAAAGAAGATTACTAATCCCTAGAGGACAAATGAATAACGTAGAACATCAAATTTTAACAGCTAAGGTATTGAAAAAATGTCTGAAGTAATGACAAACGAAAATGAAGAACAAAGAAATACACGGTTAAAACACTAGCAACAAAAACAATTACAAAGAGTAATATAAATGAAGAACAAAGAAATATTCAGTTAGAAGATCAGCGAAAGTGAGAATAAAATGAGTCTAAAACAGAAGTTAAGAACAAGAAATTTGCGGTTACAAGACATACAACAACGAGGAGCAGAAAAAATTAAAAATGAAAGTGAAAAAAAAACAATATGCGATTGAAAGATATGGCAAAGCGAGAACAATGAAATGTATGGTTAGAAGATAAGCGGCAGTGAAAATTATAAGCGACAGCGAGAATCAGATCATGCCAAAAATATTTGGAGAATTGGAATCCTGGAATTTTGTGGCCTGCAAAAACTATTTAAATAGATCACGAGTTTGAGAAAATTCGATTAGATCTTTAATTTTTGAACGAAATTCATATGATTGACGTCATATCTATGGGCGCATCCCCCCTCCCCCCTCAGGATTGATGGCATTGTTTTCATGTCTATGACGCGTGTGGTATTACAAAAAGAACATAGCTAAGTGTCAAATATCAAGTGTCTTGATTAAAGGTTAAGAGGAGACACTTCTCCTGTGATTTATTTATAATCTGGATTCCTGTAATTTCGCAACCTAACCTGTGTACAAAAACGTGATTAATTCACGTTTTTGATAAGACTTCTCTTGTGAATTATTCATAATCTGGATACCTGCAATTTTGCAACCTAACCTGTGAACAAAACGTGAATAATTCCTGTCTTGGATAAGACTTGTGGATACTTTGACTTAAGGTGACCCATTAATCTATTTAACTTTGTTAAAATATTGAATATTTAAATTTCCTGGCAACTGAAAAGTATACACTAAACCATATTACTTTTCTCATTACTGCTGATTATTTTGAATTTGTTGAGAAACAATTTCTAATTAGTGTTCGAATTTGTGAGTTTGAATAGCTCAAATGTTTGGAAAAAAGGAGCCCCCAAAACAACCTTCTGATAGGGATATGAGTAAGTCACCATTTCAACCATCTTCAAAAGCCCTGGCTAGAACCCCCCCCCTACAACTGCGAATGTACCAGCGACCTCTCTGAAGAATATTCATACCAAAAACATGGATACCACCCAATGTCCATCACCCTCAACAACTGATACTGAAAAAGATGAAGAAGGCTTTAAGATAGTAAACTCGGCTAAGCGTAGAAGACAGAGAACAAAAAGTCCACCAGATTCAGCAATAATACATCAAACCGATACCACGAACAACTCTTCAAGAAATCCAGCCGATTCCCCGGTAATTATTCAACTAAATCCCCAATCTGATAATTGCTTTTTTACCAACCGTGATCTACCAAAGTTGCGAGTTTCCCTCCAAGACCATTCGTTGCAACTTTAATATGAATACAAACAGATCAGGATCCCTAGATATCCTTTTGAACGATCCCACATCAGTGAAAAAGGTAATAGAGCGAAAAAGTGTTGAAAATGTTGTTGTCACAGCCCATCTGTGGTCCCCAAGCCCGATAAAAAGAAAAAGAGTGCTCTACAATGTCCCTAAATTATTTCTAAACTCGGATCTGATGGAAGTATTGATGAACGAAAGATACGAATGCATTCCGGTCTCTAATGTCCATACCCTTGGCCACCAAACCACCGAAACCTCAAACTTTAAAACTGTGTTTTTCGAGCTTCAAGGACAATCTAATATTGACAAAGTATTCCTCTTTGGCCAACAAAAATCTTTCAAGCCTTTCAAAGAAATACCATTACAATGTACTAAATGTCTAAAGCTTGGGCACTCAGATAAATACTGTAGAGGGGATTCCAACATTTGTAAGATATGCCTAGACAAGGACCATAATGAGTCAAACTGTCAATTTGACCCAATATGTACTAATTGTAAGGGCAAACACCAGTCTCTAGATTAAGGAAACTGTTCCAAATATAAACAAAGGGCAGAGATACTAAGAATAGCAAAAGAGCAACAACTTCCAATCCTTTTGTAGCAATGCAAGTCCCAAGGACACCAAGAGTCCCCCGTCCCCCAACAGTCCCAGGCAACCAACAGCCCCTGAACCACCAACAGGGCCCAGACAGCCAGCAGCCCACAGGACACCAAGAGTTCCCAATGCTTCCCCTAGTGTTGAAAATTTTCACAATAATCTCATCCGAGATAAAAATAATTCATAGTTTCCCTTGATAGCAAGTGCCCCCAAAAAAAACCTGAAGAACCCCCTTTCGGAAAATCCTGCGCAAGGGAAGACATCAAGACCGACAAAGCTACCTGGAATTACTTCCCACCAATTTCACACAGTTTCTCCAAATACTTTGGAAGATGAATCAAACGTGTACTTTAAATTAGCCAGCTTTACAGTTACCTCTGTGCTCATCTCCCAATTAGAGTTACTCAAACAGTTGAAATGCATTATTCTGAAGAATTTGGCACAAACCCACTTCGGCGAGACCATAGTTTCCGAAGCAGAAATTCAAATTGAGAGTGTTTTAAGCCAACATAGGCTGATTGAGTCACAATCAGAATGCCCGACGACAAATTAATGTGTGACTTTTCGATTTTAACTAATTTATCCCTTTCTAATAACATTGCTTTTAATTATCTCGATATAGAAGATAATCAGCATGCCAACCCTATAAGCAGCCCCCCTGGTACCTTACCAAATACTAGCGGTAAATACCTTGATTTTTTCGATTTTTCTACCAATGTGAAGCCAAAACTAGTAAATAATAATTCCCTTAATGTTCTTTGTTTCAACATCAGAATCATCCGGGATAAGTGGCTTAAGTTTAAAGATTTAATTTCATCTAATGGTGTCTGCCCTTTTGATGTAATAGGATTAACAGAGACATGGCTTTCCGATAATGATGACACTAGTGATTTTTTACTCCATGGTTACCAAATAATCCATATGCCCAGGAGATTGACAAAGTGTTCTGGTGGTATCTCACTTTACATCCGTTCGAATGTATAAATTTTACCAGGCTATCAGAGTGCGAATCTATTTTCTCTACACAAATAAATCTCAGATGTATTTATTCAATAATTGTTAACATAGTTATCGGCCAAAATTCCTATATACTCTCCTTATTTTATAAACCTCCTCCATTTCCGACCTCTTGTTTTTGTAATCTGTTTGATGGTTTTTCTAATTTTATTAACCTACCCCATAAAAAGGCAATAGTTCTTGGGGACTTTAATTGTAACCTACTCAATGTTGGTAAAAATATTGAATCTGACACTTTTTTTGAATCGGTAACCGCGAGTGGTCTTCTACCCACAATTTTTTTCCCCAGTAGAGTCGATCCTGTGAGATCAACTTCAACATTAATTGGCAACATTTTTGTATCCACTTCCCTGGGAAATGACCTGTCCTCAAATATAATATTTTCGGATCTGTCAGACCATTTTCCTATTTACTTGTCACTACCTTCGCAACCACTACCTCTACGCTCTAGAATTAATATCCCAACACCTATTCGAAATTACAGCTCTGTAAATATAAACCATTTTATCGATTGCCTAAGAACCACTGACTGGCCCGATGTCTTAAATTGTCAAGAGGTAAATTCTGCCACAAATGGTTTTGCGCAAAGGCTAAGTGAGATTATCCATTCAAATTTTCCTATTCGTAAACCTAACCAGAAAACTATCCCTATATGCCCCTGGATGTCACATAGCCTCATTGTCTCCTCATATCGTAAAAACAAATTATATAAGTTAGTCTGTAAGACCAGTAGTGATATTGACCTATCTAATTATAAACATTATAAAAACTTATACACTAAACTCATCCGTGAAGGAAAGAAAAATCATTATTATACAAAAATTCTCAATTGCAAAGGAAACCTGAAAAAGATTTTGTTCACCATTAATGATATACTTTCTAAAAATAGAAAATCAAAGTCTATACCTATTCGCCTTAAAGACACAAATGGTAGATTAATTGACCCTTTACATGCACCTGATGCATTTAATAATTATTTTTCTAATGTTCCTCATATTGACTCCTGCTCCTCCTTACAGGCTGTACTCCCTTGCTTCAATTTTAGATCCATGTTTTTCTGCCCAACTGATAGCAATGAGGTACTTAAAATCATCGGTTCTCTCCCTATTAGTTTTACACCTGACTGTCTTGGATTAAGTAATAAGCTCCTGAAGACCATATCTCCCTTTGTTTACGAGCCCATCAAGAATATTCCCACCTAGCTTTAACCCACGGAGTTTTTCCTGATTTACTAAAGTCAGCCATTGTTATTCCAGTTCTTAAAAAGGGCGATCCAACTAAGATAGGTAATTATCGTCCAATCTCAAATCTTCCTGTTATATCGAAACTTTTCGAGAGAATCATCTTCAGACGTCTGTCTCCCTTTCTGTTTGACAGTCAGCACTCCGTATCCTTTATTTCTCCTCACCCATATGGCTTTAGGCCGAAATTCTCAACTTCTCATGCACTAATTGACGCCACACAGTTCATACGCTCACAACTCGACCTTAAAAAAACTGTATTGGGCTTATTTTCTAAGGCCTATGACATGGTCGATCATATTATTTTAATAAGCAAATTAAATAGTTACGGTATTCGTGGTGTTCCCCTCTCTTGGTTTGATTCTTATCTATCTGGAAGGGTACAGAGTGTGAGCCTGGCTGGAGAATCCTCTCAGCCCTTACCTGTTCGGAGGGGTGTCCCGCAAGGCTCCGTTCTAGGCCCTATTTTATTTCTCCTATATATCAATGATCTTGTTATAGACCTGGGCCCTTCAGTGTATCCTGTATTATTTGCTGATGACAGCAACTTTTTCATCACTGGCACCAATCTACCATTTGCAATAACCTCTGCCCAAGTCCTTCTGAACAGAGTCCAGACATGGTGCCTTACGAATAACATGATCATTAATAGCAAAGAAAGTCAAATAGTATTATTCAGAACCCCCTACAACAAAGACGTTATTCAACCTGCTCCTGGTCTCAGGTACTCCTCCGACATCCTCCCACAAGTGGAGGTTGCCAAGTTTCTTGGTGCATTTATTGACTCATGCTTGTCATTCTCTAATCATATTTTTACATAACAGCAATAATTTTGAGACAAGTAGCTATGATTAACCGTGTGAATTATTTTCTTCCTCCTGACATCCTAGTTACCCTCTATTATTCCTTTATTTTTCCTTACCTTTCTTATTGCGGATCAGTTTGGGGAAATACAAAACGGCCCTTCACTAAAAAACTCAAATTTGCCCAAAACCGCGCCATTAAAGCAGTTTTTCGGCATCCCCGTCTATATCCAACTCGTGATTTGTATTCAGATTTTGGCATAGCTCCACTTGATCAAATCATACAAAAACTAAACTTATCGCTTGCTTACTCTGCTTTCCACAATAAGCTTCCACCTCAACTACTAACCTTTCATAATATTAATAATTGCGAAGCCCACTGTCTCCGTTCATCCATTAGAGCCTTTAAAATTCCTAAATGCGTTTCAAGTGCTGCCCAGCAATCTCCCATTTACAAATCTATTATTCAATGGAACAAAATTCCCTCCAGTGTTGAACTAGCCACAAGTTTCTGCAAGTTGTATAAAAATGTAACAAAACTTGATAATATAATTTAATCTTTCCATTTTTAACAAATTTGCTCTAATTACCTATGTTTTATTCTTCTATTATTTTTTTTTCAGTGTTACTTATTTTTTTCTTTTTTTGGTTCTTAACAAGTTATCTTCTAGGATCTTTATTGTTATTGATGTTTGTGTTATGTTTTTATTCGAATAAAATTGAATTGAAATAATTCTATTTACGAAGCGCTGCCGTGCCAGAGCCCGGCCTCGAAATCGGCTAAGATAAGATAAGGATTTATTCCAAAAACAACACAACACAAAAAAAAACAAATGACCCTCCATAAGCTAACGCTTGTTCGGAAGTATTAACCCTCTTAAAATTAACACTTATGATAACATACTAAAAAAAAGAGAAAAAGAAGAAAGAAAGAAACGGAAAAGAAGAAGAAAAAATGAAAATCTTACACTCACTCGGCTCCTGGTCGCAATAACCAAAAATCAATACTTCACATACTCCAAAACTTCCCGCCACCATCCCATAAATAATAAATAGACAAAAAAAAAAAAAATAAAATAAAAATATATAAGAAAAACGGGAAATATAGTAGCTATATATATATAGTATATATAGCTATATAGTAGTTTTTTCTTGAAACTGGCAAATTGACATTTCGTTACCACAAACTGTTTGACAAAAAATCTCTCCACATTCATCACATGTTATCATTAACAATAACACATTATTTATTAATAATCACTGCAGCCTAGTGGCTATGGAGCTTCTCTCCCTGATTCGAGTGGTGTTGGTTCTAGTCACTTAGCAGTAACGATACTGTAAATTCTAAAAATCATTGCAGGGAACATTGCAGCAATAAAAGTAGAAAAAAAAATCCACCATATTTGAGTTTCATCTTCGCCAAGAGTGATTTTGACACCTGTTTTGTTAAACATTTTAACTTATTAAATCTTATGTCCTTAACGCATAGAGTTGCTTAAAAACTAAATTAAAATAAAACTTCCTTTAAATTTTCAGCTATTTTTCTAGTTTCAATCTAAAAACTAGAATTTTTGCTAAAACACTATAAATAAATTTGCATTTCATGTAATAAATTGAAAGATTTTGAACTGAGATTTAAAATGAAATTAAAAGAATTTGACCATTGGCCAAATTTTCACCGACAATTCGCATGCCTATTTGTTTCTCTGCAAACACTATTGGCGATCCATATTAATTGAATCTTAGGTCATCAGTTATGACTCTAAGGTCATAAATTGAAGCAGCTATTTTAGCTGCACCCACTTCAGGATTTTGATCGGTTTTAGCTGTGTTGCACTGTTTGAGTTACAGCGGTAGTTTGCTAAGGGATGAAAACGAAAAAATTATAAGTATTTTCCTTATCATATTCATTTGTTTGTAATATTCATTTATGAGTTTGAATATAGTTTTGTAAAAATATTGATTTTATTTTAAATATTTTTTTTGTTAATTAAAGAAGGCGTGGCAATTTCATTCAAAATTGGGGGTGAATAAGACTTTCGTTCTTTTTTGCGAAACGTGAGAAAATGTTTTTATCAGGTCCGCTAAAAAAAGTATGCTACATTTTGTTTTTCTTTTTTTTTTCCTGTTGCCTGAGGAATCATGGAGAGAAATCCTAGCCTAACCTAATTTATACCTAACCTTATTTATAATCACGATTATTAAAAAGGAGAGAAATCCTAACCTAACCAAGCTGAGATCAAACCCACTGCCCCATACAAGGAAGTACTCCAACAAGGTAACATTCTATTTTGCAAACTTTATATTTAAATACAACCTTTGAGTCAATAACATTACAGAAGCTAATTAAAAAAAGGGGTATATAACTTTAAACATATACTAAAGTTGAGAAAAGGTCGGAGTGTCGATACAATAAAAGTACCAAAATTTGTAGAAGAACTAACATTTGAACTCAAAAAAAAAAAAGATTGACATCACTTTATGTTATACAACACGACGGAAAATACTTCAGAAACGGTTCCAACATCCTACTCTCACCTTCTCCTTACCAGAAATTAATGTTTTTTTACTTCAGAATAAAGAGTAACTCTAGTTCTATGAAAGAGAGAGTATGAATAAAATAAAAGGGACGACCCATACTGTAGAATGGATTTAAACGTACCAGAGACTTTGCAACCTATTATTTTTTAATCCATTAGCACATTTATTTGGCAGTAAATATCAAATGCACATTTGAAAATCTAAAGATAAACAAAATATTGATGATCAGTTTAAAGCCAGTTATAATGTAGGAGAGAAAAGGTGCCTCTATAAAAGCATTATTGATTTTCCTATGGATAATTATATTGTTTGAGTCAGTTTACCGATAGAGATCTCTTGTGCAGAAGAGAGCGATTAGGAAGAGCCGTATTGGTACCGACCGGCCTATAGGCCTTAAATTGCTGGGAACAGGTAGCTTGAATTCTCGCCTTTCCCACAAGCCATTCAGCTCCCTTGTTTATCAATTTCCTTTTATTTTGTGTTATTGTACTTCTTATATGTTAACCAAGAGAATAATATTCCTTCACAATTTCATTGCCAAAAAAACTTGGTTAATATAAAGATTGTGTTGACGGCAAAAAAAGAAAAAACAGCCTTTTTTACCTGATTATCGTCTTGGTATTTAATTATTTTAGAATATTCAGTAGAAACCTGATAGAAGCAAAAAAAACACCTATTGTGGATTCCAGGTGCTGTTTTTCAGAAGAAGAAGAAGATATTTTCATGGACAGCAAAAAAATGAGCCCGCCTGCTGTTAAATAGAAGAAGAAGAAGAAGAAATGAAGTTAAACAGTATGAAACTTTATTGCAAAAGACCTATTTGTTTTGGTACAATCGTTACAAATCAATAACAATGCAACAAAACAAAAGGTGAATTTAGTAATAAAAGAAGTATGTTGGTCCACAGTATTATGCATCATAATAAGACGGAAGTTTTGAAGTTTTGTTCAAGTTACGATCCAAAATTTGTCGAGATTTAGCTACAGTAAAACACATTAGTAGAGTAAAAGGTATATAAACTACATAAGGATAGTTGATCGATCCAAACGGACATATCCATATGCCTCTTCTATGTCCATCTCGTAGATGATGAGAAACTAACGCTATTGCCTGAATCCAGCCTAGATCCCTCAAGAAAATTTTCATTCTTTGAGATTTAAAGAAAATTCGAGATGACATGTGCAGAACAAGCAGAACTATGATTGGTATTGTGGTGCAGTGCAAGAATGGACGAGAAGACAAGGACATAGCAGCCTGGAAACGAAATTACTGGAAAATAATTAATTATTTCTACCTAGAGAACATTATTTAAAAAGACATAAAAAAAATTAGCTAAAAGTCTAGTTGTCAAGTCTTGTAGAGACCAGTGGCGTAATTCCTTCAAAATCCTGGGGGGGGGGACAAAGTTGGAGCCGTTTTTCCAAAATAAAGGAAAACTGAGCTCTGGGAGGGGCAATTATACCCCCTTCCCATTGCAAATTACGCCACTGGTAGAGACACTCTAATAAATGCGTATAACACAATGTAAATGATAAAACTCGAGTTACAAAAACTGAGAAAAAAATTGACGAAGTTAAAAAAAAAGACACATAAAGTTTAATAAAAACAGATTTTGAAAAATCCAGATAAGTTAGAAGCCCAGTTCTGAAGGCTCTTACGACCACCCAAAATAATATAAATACCACAGAATGTAGAAGTACAATTTAGGTTGTCAAAAGAATAAGCTGCCCAGTTGAAAAAGGGGAAAAAAATAAGAGGAAAAAGAGGAAAATAAAATTCACAAATCAATCTTAAAGTATCTTTTCATGTACATAACGCAATGTAGCAGTATGATTTGAATAGCAAATAGAATAAAAAAAAGAGAAAAAAAACTTACCGCCTACTCGAACAAGAGAGAAAAACAATAATCAAAACCCACAAAACCAAACGTAAAATATTTCTCCATTCACATACCACAAAAAGTAATGATATAATTTAGTTTACAAAATAAAAAAAAATAAAATAAAAAACAGACAATGTTTGATAAGAGATTATTTAAAAAAAAAACCGATAAGCGAAAAGTCTAGCTCTTAATGCTTTTACAACTCCATTTAATATACATACCACAAAACGCAGTACAATTTGGGTTGCCAAAAAAATTAAAAAAGAAAATAAACTTAAACCGCCCACACAAAAGAGAGAAAAAAAGTAAAACCTACAAAACCAACTATAAACTATCTTTTCGTGAACATAACTCAAAATGTAGCAGTACAATTTAGATTGCGAAGACTCATAAAAAACAAAAAAAAAAACACCTAGACGAAAGAAAGAAAAAAAAAAAATAAACCCCAAAGACCAATTGTAAAAGTATTATTTCATGCACAATTTTTATACATTTGTGGGAAAGTAAACACCTTTGCCTCTAATAGAGACTATCTGTCTTGACTTTACTCTAATTGGCCATGGCTCTCAAGTTTTTCACCACCTCCACCTAGTCGATTTTAATTCAATTTGATTTGAAATCAACTTGGTCCAAATATTTTCACAACGAGGTAGGGCCACCGGCCGAGACCGAGTACGCCAATTTTTGAATTAAAATCAACTTGGTCGAAGTGGTGAAAAACTTGGAAACCATGACTAATTAGAATAAAGCCAAAACCGACAGTCTCTGTAAGACGCACATACTCTATGGCTATCTACCTTAGTTCTGCTCTAGGATGGATGATAGACTACCTATCAATAAGTGAAATGAATCATTTTTACACATTTCTGGGAAAAGTTATGCCAGCTTTGCCTCTCACAGAGACTATTTGTCTTGGATTTATTCTAGTTAGCCATGTCTCTCAAGTTTTTCATCACCTCCACAAATCAATTTTCATTTAATTTAAATTAAAATCTATTTGGTGGAATTATTTTCAAAACAAGGTCGAGGCCGAAAGCCAAGACCGAGTCCGTTGATTTTGAATTAAAACCAACTTGGTGGAAGGGATGAAAAACGTGAAAGTCATAGCTAGTTAGAGTATGAAAACCTTTTATTTGAGGTCTCCTATTGTCTTCAAATAGCTCACAGAACTGATTAGACTATTTGAATTGTCCTTTTGATTTTTCCTCGGCCTCGAGCTCAAGAAGGTCAAGGCCAAAGGCCAAGACCAAGTCCGTTAATTTTTGAATTAAAATCTTCTTGGTGAAAGTGATGAAAAATTTTGAGAGCCATGACTAATTAGAGTAAAGCCAAGACATATAGTCCCTGTGAGAGATAAAGCTGGCATAACTTTTTCCAGAACTGAAGAAAAATGACTTATTTCTCTTGTTGATAGATAGTCTATCATCGATCCTGGGGCAGAAATAAGGTAGATAGGCATAGAGTAACGGTAAATCAAATAGTTTTTCAGTTCTGTGAGCCATTTGAATGCAACTGGGTTTTTAATTAAATCAACGTAGATTTTTTAGTTAAAATCAACTTGGTGGAAGTGATGAAAAACATGAAAGCCATGGCTAATTAGAGTAAAGCCAAGACAGGTAGTCTCTGTGAGAGAAAAGTTGGCATAACTTTTTCCGGAACTGTATGAAAATGGCACAAAAAATAGCAGTACAATAGGGTCAACCAAAGAATAATAATAAGATTATTATCCAACCAAAAGAGAGGGAAAAAATTAATAAAGCCCACACGCTCAACCAACCGTAAAGTAGCTTTTAGTGCGCATGTTAGCATTTTAGTGCGCATGTTGCTAGACAATTCAGTTAATCAAAAGAAAAAAACTGAAACCAACTGTTCAAAGGAGAGACATAAAAAAGCTTTTAAAACCAAACTCACCTCCAACTTAAAAGATACAGCGCAAATAAAATGATCCAAGTCTACTGCAGATGACAAAAAACCACAGAAAATACTTTTAAAAAGGCAGTTTTTGGTAAAGACATTTTGATCCTGGCAGTTTAACTCAACAGACATCCAAGAAAGAACAGCTATCCCAAAATGTGTACAAGTGTCCGTTAATGCTCGAAGATGGAGATTTTGACAACTTTGGAGGAATATATCTCCCAAAACTGCTACACATGCAATACATATACATACTGCTAGCAAATGTATATAAGCCAGATTTCTTACCTAGAACCAAATTTAGAACTTAAAAAAAAGAAAAAGAGACAACAGAAAACCAGAACAGAAGTTAAGGACAAACAAGTTATTTGCAAATGTAATAGGAAACAGTAGTACATAAATATGGCACTTACAGCAACCACGATTGTTCCTAGAAATGCATATGCAAAGACTCATTTTTTTATAGGGATGGGGGGAGGGGTATTAAAATTTTAGTTTTTACTCTATGACTAAATGTGTGAAAATGAGACAAAGGGGTAAGAGGTATGAAAGAGGGTAAAACAAAATCGGTATCTGTTAGCTAATATCCTGATTCAAACAGAAGAGCATTGATGAGTTCCCTCTTCTTGCAGCTCAAGATGTTCCTTATGATTTTGAATCTGGTGTGAATTCCCATTATTGTATAGTGTGCAATTGCGAAGTCTTGATTGATCAGTTGTGCAAGTGTTTACAAATACGTAAGCTAGAATTTGAAAACGAATCACCAGGGTGAGGTTACTTTGTCGACTTGGTATAGTAACAGTGAGACTGAACCCCTCCCTCCTCCCCCCCCCCCAAAAAAAAAAAATCAGTTTTATGGCTTCCAGTAGTTGCCAGTAGAGGAGCACTTTTGGAAGTCTACGACTCTGACATACAGACTATATATCCAAGGCATAACCATCTTTGTTGTCTTACAATGGAGGCAGGTTTACCTATGCACGAACAAATCTTATCATTGCTGACACAGTCTCTCCTGGTAATCCTTAGTATCCAGTGAAGACAATTAGACTCAAAGGCAGCAATTAGTTTCTCTTAATCTGCAGTTAACTTTAGGCATTCCATGGAGTAACTCAGAATAGACAAAATATTCAAATACTCAGAATAGACAAAATATTGTATCAGAACAGCCTAAGGTTCAGTTTCTGAGAGTATGCTATATATTTCCAGACTGGCAGAAGTCTCTGAAATGATGTTGGCTAGGGGTGGTGCCTAGTTCTTTTTCATAGTTGCTACTGGAAATTACTGTACTTCCAAAGTACTTGAAGTCTGTCATCTGTTTGATGTATTTACCTACTAGTTGTATTCCTACAAACAAAAATGCTAATTGACATAACTTTAGTCTTTGGTGTACTGACGTGTACACCAAAATATATTAATAACCAAAATGTACTTTATTCTTTATTCAATCTATTCAATCTAAACCGATCAATAGTACCCCTGTCCTGGATTTTATGTTTCTGTTCGTCTTGCAATTGTATCTATTTACAGAGAAAGCATAACAGCCACGGAGAAAGTTTTTATATTTCCAGCTGATTAGAGTATAGCTTCTCTAATGGAATTCTCTAATAGAATTCGTAGGCAAAATTTGTTGCCAGTAATTTTGTTTATTTACGTCAATGATCAGTTTGTTTAGTCTTTTTTAGTTGAGTTCTTTGAGTGACAAGATTTTTTTACAGGTAGCCACTTTGCTTCTCTTTTTTTGACCATTTCAAGGTATATTACTGACTTATTGACCTTGTTACGTTCTTTATTTGTGAGTTTGTTCAGGAATTCCTGTAGCTTCTGCTTGTCGGCTTTTATGAGCCCAACATCATCATCAAAGTTGATGTCTTGGAGAAGCTCTCCTGCAACTAAGATTCTACATCCATTTACCTGTCTAAAGGTGTAATCTGCAACTAGGAAGACGAAAAGAGATGACAGAACACAGCCTTACTTGATGGCAGTCATGACTTTGCAGATGTGAGTGTTGCCATCAGAGGTTTTAACACAACATTTCATCTTTTTTTACATGACAGCTATTATACAAACTAGTTTGTCCAGAATGCTGTGGAACTGTAAGACTCTCTACAGGGTTTGATGATCTGCTGAACCAAAAGCTTTCTTTAAGTCCGTGAAGAATATGCACTAGTTGCATCCATTCATTAAATTACATCACGCCTTGGGTACAAGGGCCGATCGAGGATATTTTTAGGGGGGGCGCAAAATAGGTTGATCCGATAAACTTGCGTTAGGAGCAAGTTTAATTAACGCAAACTTCCGTTAATTAAGTAAATTACACTACTTTAGACAACGTTAGGGGGCGCGCACCCCCCTTCCAGGTCAAAACAGAAGCGTTTTGACCAGAGTTCATGCTGTTCTTCTTGAAATTGATATCAAGAGCAGTTTGGAGTCTTCCTAGTATTATAGTTGAGAAGAAGTTTCCCAGGATTGAAAGAAGAATGATGCCTCTGTAGTTGTTGCGTTCTTTTTAATTTAGTTCCTGTTTTCCTGTTGTTGGGAGATCTTTTGGTCTGCCACATGAGCTAGAAGGATAGCAAGATGGCAGAGGTTTATTAAAGGCTGGACTGTCTGTGCCAAGGGCCTTTCTATTTTCCGGTTTTTCAGCTGTTGAGAGTATTTTGTCAGCTGTTGGCTTATCATCACTGATGCAGGGTGATTTATTAGAGCTGCAAAATAACTACAGTAATCATAGTTCCTTTTGTTTTTCCACATCTATATGGAGCCTCCCTCACAATTTGCCAACAAGAATTGCTTTAACTAGTTTAGTTAATTGAAATCAAAACATTTTTTTTCCATTTGTTTAAAAAATTTGGTTAAAGTATATTTGGACAAAATATATAATATAATATATTTAGGATCTTTGTGAAACCATTTACTGTTTAATAGCCTTCAATTACAGTCTTGAAATAGCATTCATTCAGCGAACAAGGAATAACTTCTCTGGATTTTAAATAAAAGCTGTTTGGCAAGTTTTTATGAACTTATTTTATAATAAGTCAACAAATGAAGGTTCCTTATAGCGATATTGTGTGAAACTTGTCTGACTAGTTTTTAGCAAGAAATTAGACATTAGTAGACGCTTTGTTTTACGGATAAACTTATTACTCTTTTGGATTAACAAATTTGTATAGAAAATGGACTTTGATTTTGGACCATCGGACTGTTTAGTGAATTCCCCTTTTCTGAACTTTCTTTAGTATAAGTTTCTGAACTTTCTTTAGTTATTTTGAAATCAGCTGTAGACTTTTTTGAGCTGACCAATATTGCGAAAGGGAAGAAATTGCAGTGGGAAAAGCTGTTGATTTCTGAGGCTTGGCCTTAACGTACTGGACCAAATGCTCCAATGAATCACCTGAAGGACATACTAGAACTGATTCAGACAATAAAAACCGGGTCTAATCCTATCCTGCTCGTTTTCGTGATACGTTCCCCCACAGAGGTTCCATCTTTACCTGCAGTAGCCTATTCTAGGCTCACGGCAAAAATTAATACTCTTCAACATACTTTGCTGCAAATTAAAGATAAGGTGACGGCTTATGATCTACATTTCCCTGGGTTACCAAGGGAAGATGGTGCTCCTATTCCAGTTGAAACGTATAAAGCGACAATCGTTATCACGAAGACACCGCGTGATCTTGACAATCCGTCGAAACGAAAAGCTGTGATTGATAAAATTGCTGGACATGAATGTGTTGAGAATATTCATGCCCCGGGGGACAGAATAATAGTGAATATTGACAGTGTCGTGGCAAGTGGCTTTTGCGATTCAGCCCGTTTGGTCTTGCGCAGATCGGATGTGAAGGTTGTGGAAAAGAAGTTTTACGGAATCGCGAAAGGGATTGGCGACTCATTTGATTTATCTCTGTTCAAGAACTGTTCTGGGGTTATTGAAGCCACCCAGATTGCCAATTCATGGTGTGTCAAGATTGCTTTTAGGGATCAAGGATCTCTTATTTTGGCTCTTAGATTGGGACTGAAAGTTGAATATGAACTGATCCGTGTCTTTGAATTTAAGAAAATCCCAAGATGCTGTAGAAAATGCCAGTCTCCTGAGCATCTAATTGCTAACTGTCCCAGTACCTCCCATAAATGTTCCAGGTGCTCTGGTCCTAATGAGAACTGCAAGAAAACTCCTTGTACAAATCCCATAAAATGTGCAAACTGTGGAGGTGATCATGTGGCATTTAGTTTTCGCTGTCCCCGTCTCCAAGCTCTTGTTAAGAACGTTACTGGGCGCCTTCATAAATGAACTATCGCAAAATCTCTGTGTGTTCGTTTAACATTAACGGGACTAAAGATAAAATGCCAAGCCTCGAAAAAAAGTTGAGCCGTCTTGATGTCCTTTTCCTGCAGGAACATTTGCTTCCTGCGTTTAGCGTAAACTTTTTTCGAAGGAATCGTGATCACATTGTGTTTAGTACCAACGCTAGATGGACTCGGGGTAGGCCTTCTGTTGGTCTCGCGTGTTATATCAGACAGACTCTTGCAGATTTATCCCCGGTGTGCTAACACTCATCTGAGCAATTCCTAGCTGTAAGACTTGGTGACACTGTCCTAATAAATACTTACCTGCCGCATGATAAAAAGTCGGTACAGTCGTTCTCGAGCTTTGCCAAGTCGTGTGATAAGCTACAAGGTTTAATCAGTGGCATCGAATCTCTTGACTACTCATGGCTGCTTGCCGGTGATCTGAATTGCAACATTTAATTACCATCCAGTCGTTCTGAGACCCTGCTAAATGCTCTACCAGCTGCGCATAGGATTATAAATAAAGATTTCAGCTTCTCATGTATCCATAATAGTGGTGCAGTTTCTTATTTAGAACATTGTGTGTGTTTGCCCCTTCTTCATTCCTCTGATGTTCATGTCGACGATGAGGAGAGAGACTATGACCACCTCCCTCTTATTTTTGATCTATCTATTAGCTCTACAATCAGCTTCAGTGCTCCTCCTAAGCCTCAAAAATGGATCTAAGCCTCAAAAATGGACTCCTAAGCCTCAAAAATGGCAAACGTGCTTGGGGTAATGCAAATTGGCCATTCTATCTTTCGACTCTCGCTTTGCTGCTATGCAATATCTCTGTGCCTTTTCATATTCTTGGTGCCGGTTATTTTGTCAGTGATGTCCGTGGTCAGCTAAATGCTTATTATAGAAATGTAATCTCTTCAATTAAACAAGCTGAAGCAATAGCTGTTCCGTTTATTCGCGTGACACTTAACACCCGCAAGACTTTTTGGAAGTGTGATCCGGAACTTAAGAAAGTTAGGAACCAAGCCAAGTTTTGGATAAAGTTGTCGATTGCGATAGATCTTCTAGTGGGCAAGTTTTTAGCATCGAGCAGAAAGCAAAATCGGCTTATAAGCGTCATCTTCGTGCAGTTCGGTTTTCGGGCGGATGGTAAAACCCCGTCTAATGGTAAACAGTGGAAAATTGTGCTGAATGCGTCAAAACTCGAAGATTCTTTCTCCAGTGATATTATTCCAAGATTGTCGTGGATTAATCACTATATACGCTTCTTTTCCAGGATTAATTATGCTGTTCATAGCCGTTTTTCTGCTTTACTAGCAAAGGTTCTTCCTAATAGGGTGAGCCAAAGACATATTATTCCTGTTGAAAAATCTAATATTGTGAAATCTCTTCGACGGTTGAAGTCAAAGGCTTGTGATCTTGATAGTATTTGTACGGCTCATCTTGACCCGCGTTCAAATGAACTTGTATCGCATCTCCAGCTATTATTTCAAATGTGCCTTTCTAGGTCTATTGTCCCTGATTCATTTTTATGTGGAAGAGTCACTTCTATACTAAAAAAGGATAAGATCTACATTCATATAATTCGTATAGGCCGATTACTGTCGCCTGTACTCTAAGTAAATTATTTGAGTATGTATTGCTTCCACACATTGATAAATTTTCAAATTATGAGGCTAACTAGTTTGGATTCAGGTCAGGTTTGAGTTGTCAACATGCTCACCGCGTTTTAGCGCAGGTTATTAAGGAAGCCACTCGAAATAGTTATAGTCTTCATTTTTGTATCCTTGATATATCTAAAGCATTCGATAATATTTGCAATGCCCAAGCTTTCTATGCTTTTAGTCAACTCGGTGTGAATGTGTCTGTGATTCTTGTTCTAAAGTTTTGGTATTTGAATTCATATCTAAGATTAAAGTCAGGAAGTGGGGATTTTTTCGGACATATACCAGTTAAGTGTGGAGTCAGGCAGGGGGGAGTTCTCTCTCCCCATATCTTTATTGCTTCTATTGAACATATTTTGTCTGGTATATGTAGTTCTTGTCTTATGGGATTCAAAGATTTATCATACTTAGCTTATGCTGACGACTTGCTTCTTTTTAGCCAAACTGAGTTTGGTTTAACGCGTTCTGTCCGATCCGTCGCCGCTGCATCTGCAAGTATTGGGTTATTCCTTAATGTTGATAAATGTAAATATCTTATTTTTAATGGGATTAGTTCGTCTCATCCTTTGGATTGCAGCTCTTTTTCTATATATCAAGTCATCTCTTTTCGATGGCTCGGGATCTCTGTCTGAAATTCACCAAGTTCTTTTCGGTTTCAGACAATTCGCTATGTTAACAATAAGCTTAAACTAGGATATTCTAAAATTGTTGGAAATCGTGGACATTTCCGGCGACAATCGCTAACAAAGCTATACTCGAGTTTTTGCGACCATTCCGTGTTATTTTGCTCTGGTGTATATATGCTTCTGAACAAAGGTGACGTAAAAAGGGTCAAGACGGATTACTATCGCTATTGCAAGTTTTTACTTTATTTACCGCGATCATTCCGGAACCGGAGGTTAATGAGTCAGTATCAGGCAGTAGATATTGTTCTTTCAGTGGAAAAATTAACTTCGAAATGAATTGATGACGCACCGATCCGTCTTGGTCCTAACCGTCGTCTTATCCGCCTGTTGAGCTAATTTGTTGTTTCTTTTGTGTATTTTTTGCTTATTTGTAGTTTTTTTTCCTGGTATTTCACTTTTTTCCCATTTGTTAGTGGTAAGAAATATATTATTACTATTTGTTTGTTTAACTGAATGTTCTTTTTATTTGATTATCTTACTTTAAGTGCTGTGTGTGTTTATTCTTCTTCTTTTTTCTCTTTACTCTACTTTTTATCATATTGTTTGTGCAGTGGGTTATAAATAAATTATTATTATTATTATACTGGACAAGGAAAAAGTATTTTTAATCTATTAAATCAGATCTTTAAATGCCTAAAGAATACTTTTTCTTGGATTAATTGATCATGGCATATGGGTACTCAAAACTTTTGAATGCAGCAAATTTTTATGGCAGTCTTTAACTTTGAGCCATAGAATTAATTTTTGAAAATACTGATTTGTAAATAAGACACCTTTAATTTGAAATAACTTTTATACACAAAATGAATATATTTATATACATATATAAATAAAGCCATTTGCTGTTGAACAGTCTTGAATTATATTGTAAATTCAAAAACGGTCCTTAAAACTTAAAGATTATTGTCCCATTTACCAGCACCAGCCTAGAGTAGCCTCCTACTCTTCAAAATCTAGCTCAGGCTTCTTTGAAGCTTGAACAATTCTGTAAATATATGTCCATCATACCTGAATATTAAACAGGGCATCAACACTGAGACTGGCCTAAAGGAGGCCTACAAGAATTCAGAAATTGTAGGCACAACATGCATTTTCCCCTCCTTCTTTGCTTTTAAGCGACAAGCTATTCTAACTGAATCTTTCAAGCCTCACAAGAAGGAAAGGAGTAGCATTTAGATATTTTGATTATAGTTTTCCAAACCTTAATTAAGGCTGTAGATAAGCTCTTTAACGTTTCATTGCCTGAAATAAGAACCTTTAAATGATCTGAGTGAGTTATAAGTGGGAACCACCAGCATTCAAGTCTAGAAATTTTTTCCTAGTTTGGAAAGCTGTTAATTTAGGTGAGGGACACTCTTATTTTCGAGCTTAAAATAGAAATTTAGATTAAAACTCCAATTTAGGGTTTGTCTCTACTATCTTGGAAAGTGGTAGAACTAAGGTACAACATATTGAAAGAAATGTGTTCCTAACCTTGAAAAAAACAATAAAAAATATAACTTGAAGCCTTCCTCAAACACTAAGAAAGGTCGTCAAGGCCTATAGTCCAAATATTACCAATAGTCCTTACTAGTAAAGAATGGATGGAGACAGGAGCTTGAAAAACTTTTCCATGCCCAAATTTGGTTTGCCTCCAAAAGTTTGCCTCAATCTGCCTCCAAAAGATCTACAGACACAGTTAATTAAAAATGCAGACAATTTGGGAAAAACAATTACAAAAAGTCAAAATTTCAAATAATTTAATGAAATTAAGAGTATAACTTGATTAGACTGAAGGTACCTTAGGAAAAACATTTAATTCATGCTAATAAGGCAGAGATAAACATTAGAACGTTTATCTGTTTTCTCATATATAACAGAAGCAAAATTTTAAAATTGCCAAAAACCAACCCAAAAATTTTAATTTACTTTTTTTTGTTCTTGATGTACTCCGCTTCTTTTTTATAGTGGATAATAAATAAATTATTATTATTATTATTACATTTTTAAAATAGCAAAAACATCCTAAACTAGAGCTTAGTATATTCAGAACCAGAGGGTACTCGAAGGGGCTTAATTCAGAGGAGGGGTCAAATGTGGGTAATCAAAAATATCTTACTGGGTCTTAGTATTCCAGAAAATTTCATTCAACAATTTTAATTATGTTCCAAATTGTTCAGTACAGATCTAAATGATGTTTTTTTACAGTCCTGGTAGCTGAGTTAGGTAAACAAATTTTTTGGGAATAGATTCATAGCTTAAATTATCCTGGAAAGTTCTTTTGAAGCATTTATCAACTCCACTGCCCCTAAAAAGGGAGCTGACCTTGAACGACCTTTGTGTTATAAAAGTAAAACATTCAGAAATAAATCAACACCAGAGATGATGCAAAAAGAACAACACAACAAAGAAAACGACATTTCAGGACTAATCAATGTTTACAAAAAAATCCAAAAAAATAATTGCGTATCCTTTTCCTTTTCTTTTGTCTTACAAATTATAAACTTTGCATTGAAAACAATATATATTTTGAACAGTTTAGTTTTCATATATAGGACTTTTTTCGAGAGAAGGGTATGATCTGCTCAGGGAGCAGATCATTTTGGGAATGGATTTATAGATTAAATTATTCCTGGGAAGTTCTTTCGAAGCATTTATCCACTCCACTGCCCCTAAAAGGGGAGCTGACCTTTGTTGACCTTGGTCAAACTTTCTGTTATTAAATAAAAAAAAAAGTTTTTTTAACTGAAAGTAAGGAACAACGTTAAAACCTAAAACGAACAGGAATTATTCCGTATATGAAAGGGGCTGTCCCCTCCTCAACGCCTCGCTCTTTACGCTAAAGTTTTTTATTGTTTAAAAAAAAGAGATGTGAGAAAGTCAAACTTTAGCGTAAAGAGCGAGGCATTGAGGAGGGCACAGCCCCTTTCATATACGGAATAATTTCCGTTCGTTTTAGGTTTTAACCTCGTTCCTTACTTTCAGTTAAAAAAACTTGTTTTTTTTTTTTTTGAACGTTTTTGAATTAATGCAGGTTTTGATTTTGGCTCACCGTGCATGAATAATTAAAACAAAATTTGCATATTCATTTTACTTTTTTTTTGGTTAAATGGCATTCTCGAAACTTGTTTAATTTTATTCACGAACTTTTTTATTAGTGATAATATACGTAACTTACGTAACGAACTTCTATATTCATTGATTTTTAATACGTATATTAGCGGGTTCACCCCTAGTCAGTACCTTGCTCTTTCAGCTAAAGTTCGAATTTTGTTCCAATTCTTTAAAAATGACCCCTTAATCACAAAGGCCGTTAATTAGAATAAATAGCTCTTTTGAAAGTACTAAAAAATCTTTGGCTTAAAGAACAAGACCCCGAAGCCGCGCCAAAAATCGGCGGCGCGCCGCCGAAAAAAAACGGCGGCGCGCCGCCGAACTTGCATCCGCGCGCTGACGCCTCCGCTGAGTCTATCGGTGGCGGCGTCACTAAGACGCCGCCGTTTTTTTTTCTCTTCTTTGGTTATCGATATCGACCTCCGGGCTTCAACTGTCATCCCGGGTAATCTGTTTCTTAAAAATAAATACTGTCATCTTGGGCTCGCCATGTATATCGGTTCATAGGAAGGAGAAGAAGAAATTTTTCTTGAAAAAAAAATTCTACCTTCCACTTTAAAATTCTGTTCATTTTTCTTTCTGATTTTTCGGATGAAAAGAGGTAGGTAAAAGAGCATTAGGCAATTCAGGATGTTGTCATAGGCAGCGCAATCGAGCTGTCTAAGTAAAGAACAATGTTGGCACAATGTATTATTTATTTATTTTTTTTTGTTTTCCATACCAGGGCACTTCGTATTAAAGGAGTTATTTTAAAAACTTAAAAAAGGGTTAATTTGATTGGAAATTGGAATAGCTAATGCCAATTTTAATAGTTAAAAGTTATGGGAAGGCAACTAACCTCCTTTTCTCGCCCATAGAGTGCAAAAACGCATCCAATCAAAATTTTAAGATAGCCATTTTGGTCAGAGTAACTGATTTCCAGAGAGAAAATATGTTTTTTGAGGAGGTTACTCCCCCACAACCTTTAGGGCAAGGGTTTTGTAGTTATGCCCTGGACGTATATAAGAACGATTTTGGCACAATGTATTATTTATTATTTTTTCCTTTAGACCAGGGCACTTCGTATCGAAGAAGTTGTCGTAGAAACTTCAAAAAGGGCTCATTCAATTAGAGATTGGAGTGGCGTTTTCCCTTTTTTATATTAGAAAAATATTTGGAGGCCACAAAAACCCCTTCCACCCCCACCATTTCCCGAAACACATACAATCAAAATTTTGAGATAGCCATTTTGTTTAACGTAGTTGAAAGTTCTGGAAAGTAGGTCTTAGAGGATGACAACCACCCTCACAGCCCTTAGGGTAAGGGTTGTAATTTATGCCCTGGGGGCATATACGGTGTTTATAGAAAGCGTTGTCGTAGAAACTCAAAAAGGGATCATTAGTTTGGAAATCGAAAATCCTAGTGCCCTTTTTAATAATCGAAAGTGATTGGAAGGCTTGACATTTTTATAGTAGAGATCGATGTGGGTAAAATGTATCGTTTTTTGTTGTTGTTATTGTTTAGACCAGGGCACTTCGTATCGAAGGAGTTGTCGTAGGAACTTCGAAAAGGGCTCATTCGATTGAAAATAGAAAGGGCTGATGCCCTTTTTTATAGTTGAAAGTGAATGGAGGGAAACAAATCCCCCTCCCAAGCCCACCCTCCCATTTGCCTTTATGTTTAAAAATTAAATTTTTCCATAAGATTAAATCAAAATGCACTGTGTTTATGCTATTTCCCAATAAGGCATTTCAGCAGTATCCCAAGAACGACTGAGGGTATTATGTTCAAACTTTCAGGGCTTCTTCTGCTCTTAAAATTCGACCAAATCAAAATAGCGTAAGTGTATCCAAGCTATCAAAGAAAGTAAACAAATTTTTTAGCGAATGTTATCAAGTTTTCCATTTCAGGTCAACTAGAGGAGGTATGAAACTAAATTAAACACTATTATTTGTGTCCAGATTTTTATAATGGGTCTATGTTGTTAAATTTTGCTGAAAATTGTTTTCCAACATACAAATAGCAGGCCAAACTATAAATTCTTAAAAAAAACGAAAAGATTTAAAGTATGATTTTCTTTTTCCCTGAAAAGACTATGTCAATATAAAACGAACAGATATTAATTAAAAAAACTGTTTCCAAAAAATAAGTTTTTTCAAAGAAAAGTAAAGAACTCCATTAAATCAAAAATGAGTAAAATTAAAGTCAAATAATCTACCAAGCGTGAAACTACCACAAATCAGCATCGATAAATAAATGAAACCCAAAACGAACAGAAATTACAATAAATAACCTAGTTAAAATCAAAACGAGCAGAAATTAACATTAGTTGGGCTCAAAACCCCTATGCCTTCCCAAGGCCAGAACATAATTTGTACTTTACTGACAAAAATACAAATGAATATGCATTGTCAGTTTAATATACATATACTGATATTTAGTAATCAAAATGTTAATATTATTTGATTTATTAAAGTTATAAAAGCAAAAACATTTATATTTTTTCAGTAAAGTGCAAATTATGTTCTGGCCTTGGGAAGGCATAGGGGTTTTGAGCCCAACTTATGTTAATTTCTGCTCGTTTTGAGTTTGACTCAGTTATTTATTGTTATTTTTGTTCGTTTTGGGTTTCATTTATTTACCGATGCTGATTTGCGATAGTTTCCCGCTTGGTAGATTATCTAGAGCTAGTATAGAAATATATCTATAGAAAAGAATTACATTTTCTTCCACAGTTAGCAGAGCACACTGAAGTTGAAGTAGCCTTAAACTTTGACTTGAAACGTTATACCACTTCCTTCAGAAAAGAATTTCGGAGGGTTATTCCGTGTTGATAAGACAAGAGGGTAAAGGTGCAGTTTGGTTCCTCCTGTAGTGTAGTGTGCAGGAGCCCTATGGTGAAGGTGCAGGTTTGTTCTCCCTTATAAAACAACTTATTTCAGCAGATACAAAGAAGAAGCCCATTTGCGGCATTCTGTGGGACCCTAAGAGACAGTAGTAGTATCAGATCTCGCGAGTGACCGCTTGCGCTCGTCAAGTTCTGGCTGTACCGGACACATGTGCCCCAGTTAAACGGCTTTTTAGCACGACAGGACTGATAGTGACGGCCAAAAGGTCAATTGCTCCAGGCAGAGTGAACAAACTGACTTTTGTTACATCAATTGTAACTGAAGTGATGTAACCGCTGATTTAAAATTATTGGTGTTGTTAAGCCATGGTATCTGATTTGTATACAGTGTTTTTTCGATGTTGCTATTTGTTTTTTGTTTTTTTTCACTTCCTTTTCGTATGTATTTGATGAACAGGAGATGTTTGAACTTCAAACTTTGAAAGTTATACACACATTAGCCCAAATCATTAACAAGAAGGAAATGACTAAACACGGGATTTTATAGGAACAATGCGATGTTAAACATAAACACAACATAGGTTTCCCCGGGTCTAGTGGCTAAAAATGAGAATTCTACTTGGTCATTTAAAAATCCTTAGTAAAATCGAGGTTGAACGTGCTTGGTGAAGGGAAATTTTTATTATTATTTTTAATCAGAAAAATGGGTACACGGGGGGGCCCCGTTATGATAATATCGGCGGTACACCGCACAAAAAAAGTCGGCGCGCCTGGCGGCGCGCCGCCACCAATACTGAATCACACATTCGCCGCCGTCATTTCGGCGTGGCGCGACTTCGGGGACTAGTATTGACTAGGGGTCTGAACACAATCATATACGTAATATGTTCTGTTCGTTTTAAGTTTTGATGTTGCTCCTTACTTTCAGTTGAAAAACTTTTTTTTTTATTTAATTTCTGATCTTTTTCTTTAATAATGCTGGGAAATCCGGCACCCCCTTCATAGAAATGTCCCTTCCCCCATGAAAACTTCCTTCATGATAAGATCCTCCCATATAATCCCCACCCAGCCCAACCCCCACCTACCAGAGAAAATCCCCCCCTGAAAAAGTCTGTATACTTCCCAATAACCAATACTATATGTTAACAATGGGTAAAGTTCATAACTTTCAGCCCTCCCCCGGGGACTTCGGGGGATTAAGTCATTCTAAAAGACATAGTTATGATATTTTCGACCATGCTGATCAAAATGGCTATCTCAAAATTTTGATCGGGTGACTTTTCGAAAAAAAAGAGCTTGGGAGGGAGCCTAGTTGCCCTTCATTTTTTGGTCACTTAAAAAGGGCACTAGAACTTTTAATTTCCATTCTAATGAGCTCTCCCACGATATTATAGGATCACTGGGTCGATACGATCACCCCTGGAAAAAATAAGTAAATAAATAAAATAAAATAAACACACATCTGTGATCTTTCTTCTGGCAAAAAATGTAAAATTCCACATTTTTGTAGATAGGTGCTTGAAACCTCTACAGTAGGGTTCTCTGATACGCTGAATATGATGGTGTGATTTTCATTAAGTTTCTACAGCTTTTAGGGGGTCTTCCCCCCTTTTTTCTAAAATAAGCCAAATTTTCTCAGGCGCGTAACTTTTGATGGGTAAGACTAAACTTGATGAAACTTATATATTTGAAATCAGAATTAAAATCTGATTCTTTTGATGTATCTATTGGTATCCATATTCCGTTTTAGAGTTTCGTTTACCATTGAGCCGGGTCGCTAGTACAGAGGGAGGTGCTACTCGTGACAGGACCACGTGGTTTATGGTTTTCTCACTGAGAATGAAAAAACAGGAATTTTCTCACTTGGAAAAACAGGAATTTTCTCACATTGATGGTTGTTTTTATGGTTTTTGTCAGTGAGAATGAAAAAACAGGAACTTTCTCACATTTATGGCTGTTTTATGGTTTTTGTCAGTGAGAATAGAAAAACAGGAATTTTCTCACTTTCATGGATTATTGAGTCATTAAACAAATTGTTCCCGGGCAAGGTTAATTAATGTCTGACAGATGACGTCAAGTTAATTAATGTCATTGATGTATTTTCAAAGAGAATGTTTCCGAGGCAAAGTTTAGATCACACATGACAGATGATGTCATGATTGATTGATTTACGAAAGGGGAATTAATTTGTTGTTTCTAAAGAGAATCGTTTCCGAGCGAATGTTTTGATCTTAGCGCGCGAAAAAGTTTCTTTGTAATTTCAAATGTGAAAGCGCAGGGATGCCAAAAACAAAAGGAACTCACTGAAATTACGTTTAGGGATTATTTGGGCGAAACCGTTTTAGCCATTATAGGGAATTATTTCGGCGAAAAAGTTAGAGACATTTTAAAAGATGATTTAAAAGATGATTTTAGAAGAGGATTTGAGGGTGAAACTCTGTGGTCGTTATAATACACAAGTTGTATTTTAACAGTGTCGTGAGGTTCTCTACCACAACCCCAAAGGCTCCTCATACCCCACCCCAACCCCGAAGGAAGCCACCGGTCCTCAAAGGTCCCCCGGGGCTCCCAAAGGGTCCCCGGCGCCCCAAAGGCTCCTGAGCCTCCATTTTAATACTTTTTTAAGGCTTTATTATATCTTTTCAGAACAAATTATTATTATAGGGAATTATTTCGGCGAAACGGTTAGAGACATTTTAAAAGATGATTTAAAAGATGATTTTAGAAGAGAATTTGAGGGTAAAACTCTGTGGTCGTTATAATACACAAGTTGTATTTTAACAGTGTCGTGAGGTCCTCTACCCCAACCCCAAAGGCTCCTCAAACCCCCCCCCAACCCCGAAGGAAGCCCCCCCGTCCCCAAAGGCCCCCCCGGCTCCCAAAAGACCACCAGGATCCCAAAGGGCCCCCCGGACCCCCAAAGGCCCTCCACCGGTCCCCAAAGGCCCCCAGACCCCCAAAGGCCCTCCCCAGACCCCCAAAGGCCCACCCCCGGCCCCCCAAAAGCCCACCCCCCCTCCCCCAAGGTCCACAGGGCTCCCAAAGGGCCACCCGGCCCGAAAGGGCCCCCCAGACCCCCAAAAGACCCTCGGCGCCCCAAAGGCCCCGGAGCCCCCATTTTTAATACTTTTTTATGGCTTTATTATATCTTTTCAGAACAAGTTATTTTATTAATGTCCATCCTAAACCCATTTTACAAGTTGAAGTACCCATCCTTTTCACCCACAACTTTACTATACTGATTTTTGAATGCTCCAACACCAAGCAATACTTTTCAATGGCGTTTCAGAACAATCTCTTTTCTTAATGTCCCTCCTAAACCCATTTTAAAAATTTAATTACCCATCCTTTACACCCACAACTTTACTTTACAGCTTTTTGAATGCTCCAACACCAAGTAATACTTTTCAAAGGGCATTTCAGAACAAGTTCTTTTCATAATGTCCATCCTAAACCCATTTTACAAGTTGAAGTCCCCATCCTTTTCACCCACAACTTTACTTTACAGCTTTTTGAATGCCCAACACCAAGCAATACTTTTCAAAAGACATTTCAGAGCAAGTTCTTTTCTTAGTGACCGTCCTAAACCCATTTTCCAACTTGAAGTACCCATCCGTTTCACCCACAACTTTACTTTACAGCTTTTTGGATACCTCAACACCAAGAAATACCTTTTAAAAAGACATTTCAGAGCAATTTCCTTTCTTAATGTCCTTTCTAAACCCATTTTCTATCTTGAAGTACCCATTCTTTTCACCCACAACTTTACTTTACAGATTTTGTATACCTCAACACCAAGAAATACTTTTCAAAAGGCATTTCAGAGCAATTTTTTCTTAATGTCCCTCCTAAACTCATTTTACAAGTTGAAGCATCCATCCTTTTCACCCACAACTTTACATTACAGCTTTTTGGATACCTCAACACCAAGAAATACTTTTCAAAAGACATTTCAGAGCAAGTTCCTTTCTTAATGTCCCTTCTAAACACATTTTCCAAGTTGAAGCATCCAGCCTTTTCACCCACAACTTTACATTACAGCTTGTTGGATACCTCAACACCAAGCAATACTTTTCAAAGGGCATTTCAGAGCAAGTTCCTTTCTTAATGTCTCTTCTAAATCCATTTTACAACTTGAAGTACCCATACTCTTCACCCCAAAACTTTATATTACAGATTTTTGGATACATCAACATCAAGAAATACTTTTCAAAAGGCATTTCAGAGAAAGTTCCTTTCTTAATGTCCCTTCTAAACGTATTTTCCAACTTGAAGTACCCATCCTTTTCACGCAAAACTTTACTTTACAGCTTTTTGGATACCTCAACACCAAGAAATACTTTTTAAAAGGCATTTCAGAGCAAGTTCCTTTCTTAATGTCCCTTCTAAACCTATTTTACAACTTGAAATAGCCATCCTTTTCACCCACAACTTTACATTACATCTTTTTGGATACCTCAACACCAAGAAATACTTTTCAAAAGACATTTCAGAGCAAGTTCCTTTCTTAATGTCCCTTCTAAACCCATTTTACAAGTTGAAATATCCATCCTTTTCACCCACAACTATACATTACAGCTTTTTGGATACCTCAACACCAAGAAATACTTTTCAAAGACCATTTCAGAGCAAGTTAATTTCTTAATGTCCCTTCAAAACCCATTTTACAAGTTGAAATACTTATCTTTTTCACCACAACTTTACATTACAGCTTTTTTGTGTACCTCAAAACCAAGAAATACTTTTCAAAGGCATTTTAGAGCAACTTTTTTTCTCAATGTCCTTCCTAAACCCATTTTGCAAGTTGAAGTACACTTCTTTTTCAACACAACTTTACTTTACAGCTTTTGGATACCTCAACACCAAGAAACACTTTTCAAAAGACATTTCAGAGCAAGTTCCTTTCTTAATGTCCCTTCAAAACCCATTTTACAAGTTGGAATCATCCATCCTTTTCACCCACATCTTTACTTTACAGCTTTTTGGATACCTCAACACCAAGAAATACTTTTCAAAGACCATTTCAGAGCAGGTTATATTTTTAATGTCCCCTCCTAAACCCGTTTTACAAGTTGAAGTCCTTATCCCTCGCACCCAAAATTATACTTTACAGGTTTTAGGACACCTCAACACAAATGAAATCATTTTCAAATACCAGTTCAGAGCAATTTACTTTCTTAATGTCCCTCCTAAACCCATTTTACAAGTTGAAGTACTTATCTTTTTCACCCAAAACTATACTTTACAGCTTGTAGGATACCTCAACACCAAGAAATATTTTTCAAAGACCATTTCAGAGCAAAATACTTTCTTAATGCCCCTCCTAAACCTATTTTACAAGTTGAAGTACTTATCTTTTTCATCCACAACTATACTTTACAGCTTTTAGGATACCCCAACAACAAGAAATACTTTTCAAAGACCAGTTCAGAGCAAGTTACTATCTTAATGTCCCTCCTAAACCCATTTTACAAGTTGAAGTACTTATCTTTTTCATCCAAAACTATACTTTACAGCTTTTAGGATACCTCAACACCAATGAAATACTTTTCAAAGACCATTTCAGAACAAGTTACTTTCTTATTGTCCCACCTAAACCCATTTTACAAGTTGAAGTACTTATCTTTTTCATCCAAAAAAATTAATTTACAGCTTTTAGGATACCCAAACACCAAGAAATACTTTTCAAAGACCATTTCAGAGTAAGTTACTTTCTTAATGTCCCTCCTAAACCCATTTTACAAATTGAAGTACCCATCCTTTTCACACACAACTTTACTTTACAGCTTTTTGAATGTGCCAACACCAAGCAATACTTTTCAAAAGGCATTTCAGAGCAAGTTCCTTTCTTAATGTCCCTTCTAAAACCATTTTCCAAGTTGAAGTACCCATCCTTTTCACCCCCAACTTTACTTTACAGCTTTTTGGATACCTCAACACCAAGAAATACCGTTCAAAAGACATTTCAGAGCAAGTTCCTTTCTTAATGTCCCTTCTAAACCCATTTTACAAGTTGAAGAAGGCATCCCTTTCACCCACAACTTTACTTTACAGCTTTTTGGATACATCAACACCAAGTAATACTTTTCAAAAGGTATTTCAGAGCAAGTTACTTTCTTAAAGACCCTTCTAAACCCATTTTCCAACTTGAAGTACCCATCCGTTTCACCCACAACTTTACTTTACAGCTTTTTGGATACCTCAACACCAAGAAATACCTTTCAAAAGGCATTTCAGAGCAAGTTCCTTTCTTAATGTCCCTTCTAAACCCATTTTCGAACTTGAAGTACCCATCCTTCTCATCCACAACTATACTTTACAGCTTTTTAGATATCTCAACACCAAGAAATACTTTTCAAAAGGCATTTCAGAGCAAGTTCCTTTCTTAATGTCCCTTCTAAACCCATTTACCAACTTGAAGTACACATCCGTTTCACCCACAACTTTACTTTACAGCTTTTTGTATACCTCAACACCAAGAAATACTTTTCAAAAGACATTTCAGAGCAAGTTCTTTTCTTAATGTCCCTTCTAAACCCATTTTCGAACTTGAAGTACCCATCCTTTTCACCCACAACTTTACTATACAGCTTTTTGGATACCTCAACACCAAGCAATACTTTTCAAAAGACATTTCAGAGCAAGTTCCTTTCTTAATACCTCTTCTAAACCCATTTTCCAAGTTGAAGTACCCATCCTTTTCACCCCCAACTTTACTTTACACCTTTTTGGATGCCTCAACACCAAGAAATACCTTTCAAAAGGCATTTCAGAGCAATTTTTCTTAATGTCCCTCTTCTAAACCTCCTCTACATTACAGCTTTTTGGATACCTCAACACCAAGAAATACTTTCAAAAGACATTTCAGAGCAAGTTACTTCTTAATGGTCCTTCTAAACCCATTTTACAAGTTGAAGTACTTATCTTTTTCACCCAAAACTATACTTTACAGCTTTTAGGATACCTCAACACCAAGAAATACTTTTCAAAGACCATTTTCAGAGCAAGTTACTTTCTTAATGTCCCTTCTAAACCCATTTTACAAGTTAAAGTACGAATCTTTTTTCCCCAAAACTATACTGTACAGATTTTAAGATAACTCAACGCCAATAAATAATTTTCAAAGACCAGTCCAGAGCAATTTAATTTCTTATTTTATCTCCTAAACCCATTTTCCAATTTTATAGACAAGTATCTTTCACAAACAATTAAACTACAAAGATTGTAGCGCACACCATTACCAAGTCTTTCTTTTCAAAGACAATTTCAGAGCAAACTATTTTCTTAATATATCTTTTAAACCCATTTTAGTAGTTGTTGAACTTATCTTTTTTCATCCAATACCTAACGAAACAGAATTTAGGATACATCAATACCAGGGAATACTTTCTAAAGAACATTTCAGAACAAGCTACTTTCTTAATACCCCTCCTAAGCTCCATTTACAAGATGAAGTATTTATGTTTTTCAACGACCGTTTAACTTTACAGCACTTTGGATCCACCAACAACAAGAAATAATTTCCAAATTACAGTGCAGAGCAATTTGCGTTCTTAATGCTCTTCCTAAGTTCTTTTTAGAAGTTGAAGTACTTATCATTTTCACTCAAAACTTAACTTAACAGGTTGTGGATACCTCAACACCAATGCATAATTTTTAAAGACCATTTCAGAACAAGTTCTTTTCTTATTATCCCTCCTAAACTCATACTGAATATTGAATAACATAAGTATATCACACAACAAGATACTTTAAAGAATTTATGATAAATCAACACCAAGAAATACTTTTCAAAGACCAATTCAGAGCAAGTTACTTTCTTAATGTCCCTCCTAAGCCCATTTTACAAGTTGAAGTACTTATCTTTTTCACCCAAAACTATACTTTACAGCTTTTGGGATACCTCAACACCAATAAATACTTTTCAAAGAACATTTCAGAGCAAGTTACTTTCTTAATGGTCCCTCCTAAACCCATTTTACAACTTGAAGTACTTATCTTTTTCACCCACAACTCTACTTTACAGCTTTTAGGATACCTCAACCCCAAAAAATACTTAGATTAGGTTAGGTTATCCTACGTACGCTTCACTTAGGTTAGGTTATCCTACGTACGCTTCACTTAGGTTAGGTTAGGTGAAAGACAGGCAAAAAGTTAGGTGAATGGTTAGGTTAGGATAGGTTAAGTTAGGTTAGGCTAGGTTAGCCTACGTACGCGCGCGTACGTAGGCTAACCTAGCCTAACCTAACTTAACCTAACCTAACTTGGTCTTGGTGTTGAGGTATCCAAAAAGCTGTAAAGTAAAGTTGTGGGTGAAAAGGATGAATGCTTCAACTTGTAAAATGGGTTTTGAAGGGACATTAAGAAAGGAACTTGCTCTGAAATGCCTTTTGAAAAGTATTTCTTGGTGTTGAGGTATCCTAAAAGCTGTAATGTATAGTTGTGTGTGAAAAAGATAAGTACTTCAACTTGTAAAATTGGTTTAGGAAGGACATTAAGAAAGTAACTTGCTCTGAAATGGTCTTTGAAAAGTATTTCTTGGTGCTGAGGTATCCAAAAAAGCTGTAATGTAAAGTTGTGGTGAAAAAGATAAGTACTTCAACTTGTAAAATGGGTTTTGAAGGGACATTAAGAAAGTAACTTGCTCTGAAATGTCATTGAAAAGTATTTCTTGGTGTTGAGGTATCCAAAAAGCTGTAATGTAAAGTTGTGGGTGAAAAGGATGGATGCTTCAACTTGTAAAATGAGTTTAGAAGGGACATTAAGAAAGGAACTTGCTCTGAAATGCCTTTTGAAAAGTATTTCTTGGTGTTGAGGTATCCAAAAAGCTGTAATGTAAAGTTGTGGGTGAAAAGGATGGATTTTTCAACTTGTAAAATGGGTTTAGAAGGGACATTAAGAAAGGAACTTGCTCTGAAATGCCTTTTGAAAAGTATTTCTTGGTGTTGAGGTATCCAAAAAGCTGTAATGTAAAGTTGTGGGTGAAAAGGATGGGTACTTCAAGTTGGAAAATAGGTTTAGAAGGGACATTAAGAAAGGAACTTGCTCTGAAATGCCTTTTGAAAAGTATTTCTTGGTGTTGAGGTATCCAAAAGCTGTAATGTAAAGTTGTGGGGTGAAGAGGATGGGTACTTCAACTTGTAAAATGGGTTTAGAAGAGTCATTAAGATAGGAACTCGCTCTGAAATGCCTTTTTAAAAGTATTTCATGGTGTTGAAGTATCCAAAAAGCTGTAATGTAAAGTTGTGGGTGAAAAGGATGGGTGCTTCAACTTGTAAATTGTGTTTAGAAGCGTCATTAAGGAAGGAACTTGCTCTGAAACGTCTTTTGAAAAGTATTTCTGGGTGTTGAGGTATCCAAAAAGCTGTAATGTAAAGCTGTGGGTGAAAAGGATGAATGCTTCAACTTGTAACATGAGTTTAGGTGGGAAATTAAGAAAAAATTGCTCTGCAATGCCTTTTGAAACCTATATCTTGATGTTGAGGCATCCAAAAAGGTGTAAAGTAAAGTTGAGGGATGAAAAGGATGGATGGTTCAACTTGTAAAATGGGTTTAGAAGAGGTATTAACAAAGGAACTTGCTCTAAAATGTCTTTTGAAAAGTATTTCTTGGTGTTGAGGTATCCAAAAAGCTGTAAAGTAAAGTTGCGGGTGAAAAGGATGGGTACTTCAAGTTGTAAAATGGGTTTAGAAGGGAAATTAAGAAAGAAACTTGCTCTGAAATGTCTTTTGAAAAGTATTTCTTGGTGTTGAGGTAAACAAAAAGATGTAAAGTAAAGTTGTGGGTGAAAAGTATGGGTACTTCAAGTTAGAAGATGGGTTTAGAAGGGACATTAAGAAAGGAAATTGCTCTGAAATGTCTTTTTAAAAGGCATTTCTTGGTGTTGAGGTATCCAAAAAGCTGTAAAGTAAAGTTGTGGGTGAAACGGATGGGTACTTCAAGTTGGAAAATGGGTTTAGGACGGTCACAGAGAAAATAACTTGCTCTGAAATGCCTTTTGAAAGGTATTTCTTGGTGTTGAGGTATCCAAAAAAGCTGTAAAGTAAAGTTGTGGGTGAAAAGGATGGGGACTTCAACTTGTAAAATTGGTTTAGGATGGACATTATGAAAAGAACTTGTTCTGAAATGCCCTTTGAAAAGTATTACTTGGTGTTGGAGCATTCAAAAAGCTGTAAAGTAGAGTTGTGGGTGAAAAGGATGGGTAATTCAATTTGTAAAATGGGTTTAGGAGGGACATTAAGAAAAGAAATTGTTCTGAAACGCCATTGAAAAATATTGCTTGGTGTTGGAGCATTCAAAAATCAGTATAGTAAAGTTGTGGGTGAAAAGGATGGGTACTTCAACTTGTAAAATGGGTTTAGGATGGACATTAAGAAAATAACTTGTTCTGAAAATATATAATAAAGCCATAAAAAAGTATTAAAAATGGGGGCTCCGGGGCCTTTGGGGCGCGGGGGGTCCTTTGGGGGTCTGGGGTGGCCCTTTAGGGCCGGGTGGCCCTTTTGGAGTCCTGTGGACCTTTGGGGACTGGGGGAGGGCCTTTGGGGGGCCGGGGGAAGGCGTTTGGGGGTCGGGTGAGGGACTTGGGGGGTCTGGGGGCCTTGGGGGACGGGTGGCGGGTCTAGGGGGGACCGGGGGGCCCTGTGGGATCCTGGTGGTCTTTTGGGAGCCTGGGGAACCTTTTGGGACCGGGGGGCTTCCTTCCGGGTTGGGGTGGGGTATGAGGAGCCTTTGGGGTTGGGGTAGAGGACCTCACGACACTGTTAAAATACAACTTGTGTATTATAACGACCACAGAGTTTTACCCTCAAATTCTCTTCTAAAATCATCTTTTAAATCATCTTTTAAAATGTCTCTAACCGTTTTGCCGAAATAATTCCCTTTAATAAAAATTTGTTCTTAAAAGATATATAATATAGCCTTAAAAAAGTATTAAAATGGAGGCTCAGGAGCCTTTGGGGCGCCGGGGACCCTTTGGGAGCCCCGGGGGACTTTTGAGGACCGGTGGCTTCCTTCGGGGTTGGGGTGGGGTATGAGGAGCCTTTGGGGTTGTGGTAGAGAACCTCACGACACTGTTAAAATACAACTGGTGTATTATAACGACCACAGAGTTTCACCCTCAAATTCTCTTCTAAATTCATCTTTTAAATCATCTTTTAAAATGTCTCTAACTTTTTCACCGAAATAATTCCCTATAATGACTGAAATGGTTTCGCCCAAATAATCCCTAAACGTAATTTCAGTGAGTTCCTGTTGTTTTTGGCATCCCTGCGCTTTCACATTTGAAATTACAAAGAAACCTTTTCGCACGCTAAGATCAAAACATTCGCTCGGAAACGATTCTCTTTAGAAACAACAAATTAATTCCCCTTTCGTAAATCAATCAATCATGACATCATCTGTCATGTGTGATCTAAACTTTGCCTCGGAAACATTCTCTTTGGAAATACATCAATGACATTAATTAACTTGACGTCATCTGTCAGACATTAATTAACCTTGCCCGGGAACAATTTGATTAATGACTCAATAATCCATGAAAGTGAGAAAGTTCCTGTTTTTCCATTCTCACTGACAAAAACCATAAAACAGCCATAAATGTGAGAAAGTTCCTGTTTTTTCATTCTCACTGACAAAAACCATAAAAACAACCATCAATGTGAGAAAATTCCTGTTTTTCAAGTGAGAAAAATACTGTTTTTTCATTCTCACTGAGAAAACCATAAACCACGTGGTCCTGTCACGAGTAGCACCCCCTTCTCTACTGTCGCTCCTTACTTACAGTTCGTTACCATGAACTGTTTGATAAAAGTAAAACATTCAGAAATAGATCAACACCAGAGATGATGCACAAAGAACAACGCAACAAAAAAAATGACGTCCCAGGACTAATCAATGTTTACAAAAAAAAATACAAAAAAATAATTGTGTATTCTTTTGCTTTTCTTTTGTCTTACAAATTATGAACTTTATTGCATTGAAAAGAATATATATTTTGAACAGTTTAGTTTTCATATAGGACTCTTTTTGGGAGAAGGGGTATGATCTGATCGGAGAGCAGAGATCTGCTTGGAG
>NC_142813.1:10607009-10709509 GCF_049724085.1 Artemia sp. Qi Xiang Cuo | reverse complement strand
TTGAAATATCAAAAACTAGAGATTATTTTTTTTTACCAGTTGTATTATTGACCAAAAGACACTATATAAACCTTCTACAAAGCAGCCACTTAACTTCAAAGAAAATGAAAACGAAAGAATACATATAAAACATTCATACAAAATGACTTTGTGTGAAGTGAAAGCATGAAACTCATACAAACCTTTAAATCCCTTACTTTGCAAAAAATCCTTTACTTACAACTTCTCTGGCAAAACCTAGATACTCACAACAATACAGAGAAAAATATTAATTTTATGAAAAGTGACGTTTTTTTATCAAAAACATTTCCAGTTGGAAAATGTTTTGTTTTATGTCATAAATTTTTAAATGTGGCCCTTTTTGCCTATATTTGTCCTGAACTTTTAAAATGAGTAACTTTTTTTTACCTTTATATCATTGTATTCTGGCACATGGGAATGTGTCCTTTTGACATAAAATGTGTTCAGTTGGTACCCCTGATTTTGACAGCATTTGTGGTTACAAAAAATATAAGCTGCTGTAACCTACCTGGCTACTTACTTGATTATATAAAATAAAATTGGAGTAAGAAAAATATGTAATTAGGTAAAATTCTAGACTAGGAGCGTTTGCTGATTTTGGAAAATAGTTCAGTTGGATAAATGAAAATCTCAGGAATGAATCCAGAGCCTTAATTATCTCCAAGGAATTTATTTTGAAAAATTTATCTCCACTACTTGTCCCTCTCACATACACTGACCCTCAGTAGCCTTTTACAATCTTTGTGTTATAAAAGTGGAACTTTTAAAATCTTCTGCTCAAGTGAGTAAAGTGTTTTGAGCCTCATGTTTATGCTCAGCCTCAATTTACAAAGTTTTAATGATCAATGGATTGTTTGTTTGTTAAATTCTGGTAAAGATTCTTGGTACCGCTTGGAAATCCAAGTGAAATAAAAGGCATTGTATTTACAAAAACTGAACACAATCAAAAAGAGACTAAAAACACAAAATTAAGGTAAAACATTGTTCTTCATAACTTAAATCTGTCATGCATGGAACCTCCTAAGCTCTAAGTGAAGAAAAAGGTAGAGATCATAGCTTGGAAATACTTTCATGGAGTATAATTTAGGCCTTGGATTCATCCATGTAAGTTTTACCCACTTACCTCAACTACTTTCCTAGATCAACAGTGTTTTTATCTAGAAGTTTACCATGTAACTAAATCTATAATTTAAGGAGCTGAATAATAAGTTGAAAAAAACTCATTTCCAAGCAATTTTTGAGGGACTAGATGCAAACACAGCATTCAGTGACTACCAGACTCAATGTGATTAATGCCCATCTGTTTCAATCTTGTGTCAAAATAAATCTAAAAATCAGATTTTTTCAGCTGAAAGTAAGGAATGACATCCAAACTTACAACAAAAAGAAATTATTCTGTATGTAAGGGGGCTGCCTCTTCCTCAACCCTTGCTCTTTACACTAAAATAATAAATTCTTTAAGGATACCTCCCATTTGAATTCAACTGCCCTTGCATTTGAATAGTCAGTAAAATTCTACTTTAGCTACTTTTAGCTGTCTTGGAAATGAGTTAGGGTAGGAAAATGAAACTTTCAGGGATGGGTCTACAGCATAAAGTAAGTCCCAGGAAGGTATTTTGAAGTACCTACCTCCACTCCTTCTCCCTCTAGAGGGCCCTGAAATTTGCTTACATGACTGAAATTTTGACAAAACAATATTTTACCTTAATTCTCAGTTATAAGTTTTTTTTTTCTCTGGCTTTATTTCTTAAAATGAAATTCCTGATATTTGAGCATAATTTTTAGCCATACAAATGTTTTTTTTTCAAAATTTGGAAATGTATTTTCATATCTTTAGAACCTTATAGCCTAAATTGGGATTGGGCAAAGTTGTGAAGGTGAAGATAATTTTGTTGTACTTTATTTGGTAAATTTCTACCAAATCATATTATTGACTTACACATAAAGTGAATATACCACTTGATGCCTTTTTTTATGCTGATTACAAATAAAGTAATCATTTCTATCAGAAATGAATTTCAGCCCCCCCTATATATGCCAATTCAGGGTATATATTTCTACAACCTAACCTAACCCTGAATTGGGATATATATAGGGGGGGGGGGGTGAAATTCATTTCCAATAGAAATGCTTACTATATTTGTAATCAGCATAAAAAAAGGCATCAAATGGTGTATTCACTTTATTCCTAACTCAATAATACAATTTGGTAGAAATTTACCAAAGAAAGTTTATGGACACTTGTTTAACTATGCCTTTGGGGATGAAAAGACCCCCCCCCCACCCCATAGTCCCTGGGGAACAGGCTGGAAGTTAAGTAATTTGCCTACTGCCCACATATTGTACTTGTTATTGGGGAATTTACATTTTGGTAAATTTCTACCAAATCATATTACTGACTTATGCGTAAAGTGAATATACCACTTGATGCCTTTTTTTATGCTGATTACGAATATAGTAATCATTTCTATTGGAAATGAATTTCAGCCAGTCAATTTATACAAAATCATATTATTGAGTTAGGACTAAAGTGAATACACCATTCAATGCCTTTTTTTATGCTGATTACTAATATAATAAGCATTTCTGTCAGAAATGAATTTCAGCCCCCCCCCCTATAAATGCCAATTCAGGGTTAGGTTAGGTAGCCTATAGCATATATAGGAGGGGGGCTGAAATTCATTTCCGATAGAAATGCTTATTATATTCGTAATCAGCATAAAAAAGGGCATCGAATGGTGTATTCACTTTGTTTGAAACTCAATAATGTGATTTGGTATATAGCCTATTGACCTTTCAGCCTCCCCTATATACGCCAATTCAGGGTATTTATTTCTACAACCTAACCTAACCCTGAATTGGCATATATAGGGGGGGGGGGCTGAAATTCATTTCCTATAGAAATGGTTATTATATTCGTAATCAGCATAAAAAAAAGGCATCAAATGGTGTATTCACTTTATTCCTAACTCAATAATATGATCTGGAAGAAATTTACCCTTTCTTTGAGGAAAAACCCATAATATTCCACATTTTTGTAAATATGAGATTGAAACCTCTTATTTTATGGCTTCTTAATACAAACAATTGATCGAGAAATCAGAAAAACGAAAAAGTACATTACTTTAGTTTAAATTTGACCGCATGCAGAGACCAGAGTTGCAAACTTTTAAATCTGTTGAGTGTCCTCTGAACGTCCAAAAATGTTTCCTTTCTAGCTAAAGTGTGTCCATCTTGAAATATCAAAAACTGAAGGTTTTTTTTACCAGTTGTATTATTGACCAAAAGACACTATATAAACTTTCTACAAAGTGGCCAGTTAACTTCAAAGATAATGAAAATGAAAAAATACATATAAAACATTCATACAAAATGACTTTGTGTGAAAGCAGGAAACTCATATAAACCTTTGAATCCTTAACTTTGCAAAACATCCTTTACTTACGACTTCCCTGGCAAAACCTAGATGCTCACAACAATACCGAGAAAAATATTAATTTTATGAAAAGTGAACTTTTTTATTAAAAAACATTTCCAGTTGGAAAATGTTTTGTTTTATGTCATAAATTTTTAAATGTGGCCCTTTTTGCTTATTTTTGTCCCGAACTTCTAAAATGAGTAACTTATTTTAACCTTTAATGGCATTCTATTTTGGCACATGGGAATGTGTCCTTTTGACATAAAATGTGTTCGGTTGGTAGCCCTGATTGTGACGATATTTGTGGTCTCAAAAAATATAAGCTGCTGTAACTTACCTGGCTACTTACTTGATTATACAAAAAAAAAAATTGGAGTAAGAAAAATATGTAATTAGGTAATATTCTAGACTAGGAGCGTTTGCTGATTTTGGAAAATAGTTCAGTTGGGTAAATTAAACTCTCAGGAATAAATCCAGAGCCTTAATTGTCTCCAAGAAATTTATTTTGAAACATTTATCTCCACTGCTTGTCCCTCCCACGGACACTGACCCTCGATAGCCTTTTACGATCTTTGTGTTATAAAAGTGGAACTTTTTAAAATCCTCTGCTCAAATGAGTCACCAGAAAGTGTTCAGAGCCTTATATTTATGCTCAACCTCAATTTACAAAGTTTTAATAATTTATGGATTGTTTGTTAAATTCTGGTAAAGATTCTTGGTACAGCTTGAAAATCCAAGTGAAATAAAAGACATTGTATTTGCAAAAACTGAACACAATCAAAAAGAGACTAAAAACACAAAATTAAGGTAAAACATTGTTCTTCATATTCTAAATCTGTCATGCATGGAACCTCCTAAGCTCTAAGTGAAGAAAAAGGTAGAGATCATAGCTTGGGAATACTTTTATGGAGTATAATTTAGGCCTTGGGTTCATCCATGCAAGTATTACCCACTTACCTCAACTACTTTCCTGGATCAACAGTGGTTTTATCTAGAAGTTAACCATGTAACTAAATCTATAATTTAAGGAGCTGAATAATAAGTTGAAAAAACTCATTTTCAATCAATTTTTGCGGGATTAGACGCAAACACGGCACTTGGTGTTTACCAGACTCAATGTGATTAATGCCCATCTGTTTCGATCTTGTGTCAAAACTATTATTTCTGTTCATTTGCATTTTTAATGTTGCTCCTTACAGCTAAAAATCATGTTTTGTTTAATTTCTCACTGTTTTTCAAGTCATGCCATGAAAACTCTTGCATTCTCCCCCTTCCCCATCATATAATAGTTTACCATGGGAAACTTTTCTCACTTCTGAAAATTCTCCACCTGGAAAATAACTCTTCCCCGTAAAAAGTATCCCCCCCCCCCAATAAAAACATGAATATTCCCCAATAACAAGTACAATATGTGAGCAGTAGGCAAATTACTTAACTTCCAGCCTGTTCCCCAGGGACTATGGGGGGTGGGGTCATTTCATCCCCAAAGGCATAGTTAAACAAGTGTCCGTGAACTTTTTTTTTCAGCAAAAAAACATAAGATTCCACATTTTTGTAAATAGGAGATTGAAACCTCTACATCAGGATTTTTTGATTGACCAGTGTGATGGTGTGTCTCTTATTAAGATTGTTTTACTTTTCAGGGTGTTTCCCTAATTTTTAAAAAAACTAAGCAGATTGTCTCAAGCTCGTAGCTTTTAATGGGTAACATTGAACTTAATGAATTTTGCATAATTGTAATCAATATAAAAAAAAAAAATTGTTATTGCTGCATCTATTGTTATAAGAATATAGATTTTTAGAGATTCGGTTACTATTGGGTAGAGTCACTCCTTACTTACAGTTTGTTACCGCAAACTGTTTGAAAAATAGGACAATTTTCAATCTGCGTTTAATTGAATGGTATTTTAGTAACGTAAAATTTCAATGATATGTCTAACCCATATTTGAGGGATATCCTTTAACAGATTGACACACCTATGTGGCGTATCAGCTCATTTATTCACTGATAATTATTCAGACTCATTCTAAATTTGAACTATTATGTGACTTCTTCTCTGCTTATTCTTTAATATTTTTCTTCAATTCTTTTTGAAACACTTTTTTTTTACAAAATTCTTTTCAAAATAGATTTCTGTTCAGTTTTAACCAGCATACTTTTATAAGAATATTTGTGAATTTGTTTCAGTTTTTCTTCTCAAAAACTATAAAAGTAAATTCTAATATAAATTTTGGAGAGAATTTGGCTTTTTCGTCAAATTTTTTAATTAGCAGCAGTTCTATGCACAAAACATACTATACATGTCAAAAATGTTTATGTTATACATAAATAACACAAAACAATTAATATTTCCTATAGAATTTTGATTTGTAAGGAGAAGAAACATTATTCATGTAAATAGACATTTAAGTAGCATTTGGTCTTCGTTTTGGATGAAGTCATCCCAATTGAATTCTGGACAGCCTTGAACCATAGGTAGCACAAAAGTGCTGCCTAAGTAAAGAATGATGTGGGCACAATGTATTATATTTTTTTCTCTCTCTTTTAAACCAGGAAACCTCGTATAGAAGGAGTCGTCATAGAAACTTTGAAATTTCCTCGTTCAATTGGAGATTGAAAGGGATAATGCCCTATTTTATAGTCGGAAGTGATTGTAGGGCAACCGGCCCTTCATCCCACACCCATCATTTCCCCAGACACATCCAATCATAATTTTGAGATAACCATTTTGTACAGCGTAGTTGAAAGGTTCGGAAATTATGTCTTTGAGGATGAAACCCCTCTCCGCACAGCCCTCAGAGCAAGGGTTGTAAGTTATACCCTGGGGTTCTATAAGGTTCTTATGGAAATGGTGGTCGTATAAAGTTCAACAGTGGCTTACTCGATTAAAAATTCAAATTTCTAGTGCCCTTTTTAACAGACGAAAGTGATTAGAGGCCAACCAGCCAACCCTATCCCCCTCCCCTTCCCGACGCCAATTATATCCTGAAACACATCCATTCAAAATTTTGAAAGAGCCACTTGGTTCAGCGTAGCTGAAAGGTCCGGTAATTATGCCTATGAGGATGACAACCCCCCAAAATCCTCAGGGCAAGGGTTGTAAGCTATTCCCTTGGTCGTATAAACTTCAAAGAGGGCTAATTGGATTGGAAATCAGGAGTTCCAATGGCGTTTTCAAGAGTCAGAGGGATCAGAGGGCAACTAGCCCTCACGTCCTCTTTTCCTCAAATGCCTCTGATAGAAACTTTGTGATAGCCCTTTTATTCAAAATAGTATTAATACGGCATAACAAGCCCTTCTGGTTCGATACAACCCCTCAGAACCTGAGGGCAAGGGCTGTAAGTTATGCCCAGGGGCATATAAAGTTTTTATGGAGGGGCGGTTGTATAAATTTTAGAGGAGGCTCTTTTAATTAGAAATTAAAAGTTCTAGTTCCCTTTTAAGGGTCAAAAGCGATAGGGGGGTCAATTAGCCCCCCTCCCCGACACCTTCCTTTCCCCAAAAGTATTTGATCATAGTTGTGTGATGATCATCGTGTTCAAAATAGTCGAAAGGATATATAACAATACCTCCAGTGTTGAAGCAATCCACCAAATCCCTGGGGCAAAGGCTGTAAGATATACCCTGGGGGTATAAAATGTTTTGATTGGATGGTTGGTCATATAAACCTCGTCTGGAACATTTAATTGGAAATTGGAAGATATAGTGAGTGCGCTTCTTAAGATTTAAAAGTGACTTGAGGACAGCAAGCCCCCTCTCCTGCGTTCATCGTTTCCCAAAACGAACATTCAACCAAATTTTGAGATATTTATTTCCTTCAGAATTTTTGAAAGGTCCAAAAATTATGCCTTTGGGGATGTCAACCCCACAAAGCCCTTAGGGCAAGGGCTGTAAGTTAGGCAACTCATTCATTGTTTACGCAGAGCATATGCTATTGACTTTCCATAAAGATTACTATTATTTTCCAACAAGACAAAGGGCATTCAGGCAAGCCTTTCAGAGAATGTCGAAGGGAGTATAGAACTAAATCAAAACACTTTACGTGTATACGGTTCTCAGAAGGGCTTAATTCAGGAATGACTGACTATATTAATTTGGAATTTTCGGGAAATGATAAGGAAGATGAACAACTGACCAAAAAGCTAATATTTGCCTGCTGCTGCTACTACTACAACTACCACTACTACTGCTACTACTCTCAGTACATATAGCATATGTGATTGGTTTTCCATAAAGATCATTACTACTTTCCAAAAAGACAAAGGGCATTCAGATGAGCCTTTCAGAGAATATTGAAGGGAGTGGTGAACTAAATAAAAACACGTTATGTGCATACGGGTTGTCAAAAGAGCTTAAATCATGAATGACTGAGTATATTAATTTGGAACTTTCAGTAAGTGATAAGGGAGATGACCAATTGACCAGAAAGATAATATTTGCATGCTACTACAACTACTACTACAACTGCCACCACTACTACTGCTACTACTAATAAGACACTAGTACGTTTAAAATACTGAGAGGAGATTTGAACTAAATCAAATGACAGTGTGGGCATACACATTGTCAAAAGAGCGTATCTCAATAATGGATCTTGGTATTAAGTAGGGAATTTCAGAGAATACTTAAAGGGGAAGGTCAATTGACCCAAAGGCAATATGTGTATGCCACTACTAATATTATTACCACTACCACTGTTACATTTACTGCTACTACTACTTCAAAGTCCACTTCTATAACAACTACTTGTAAGGTTAAGAGCATTAAGATAAAAAATTTCAAAAATTAATTCAATATACAAGTTTTCGAAAGGACATATCTCCCATGTCATACCAACGGCTAATTGTGTTAGGTTGAAACATCCAGGACATGGTGAGAGGGATGTTCAACTGACCAAAGGGCCAATATGTTAATACTACTGCTATTACTAGTACTAGTGCTATTAACATTAACACTACTACTATAAATACTAATACTATAACTGTGACTACTGTTACAAATATGACAACTGTGCCATTAGATAGCGTGCCATCTCACCTAACCTAATCTAGCGTGTGTAGGTTAAGTTGGTTAGGTTAGGTGAACCAAACCTACTAGCACGTAGGAAAAAGACGTAGAAGTTTCATGAAGAGAAAAATCAACATGCAGCAAGTTTCATGAAGAAGAAATAAAAATATAACAAGTTTCTCGAAGACATAAATCAAGATGCATTAAGTTCCTTGAAGAAATAATACATGTGCAACAAGTTTCGCATACAAAAAATCAGCATGTATCATGTTTCAAGAAGAAAAAACCAACATGCAACAAGTTTCATGATGAAAAATATCATGATAAATTAAATTTCGTGAAAGAATAAATCAACATACAACAAGTTTCACTAAGTAAAATATTACTTCGTAAAATACTAAAATAAATTAAGTTCCACAAACAAAACCGGTTTCACGAGGGGAAAAATCAATGTACAAGTTTTACGAAGAGAAAAATCAACATGCAACAGGTTTCACCAAAAAATAAATAAAAATGTAACAAGTTTCTCGAAAAAACAAATCAAGATACATTAGGTTTCTTGAAGAAATAATCCACCTGCAATAAGTTTCACAAAAAAAAAATCAGCATGCACCATGTATCACGAAGAAGGAAAACAACATGCAATTTTCAATCAGAAAATAACCATGATGAATTATGTTTCGTGAAAGAATGCATCAACATACGACAAGTTTCAGGAAGAAGAAATAAAAAAAAAATAGCAAAATTCTCGAAGACATAAATCAAGATAATTAAGTTTTTTGAAGAAATAATCCACATGCAACAAGTTTCAAAGACAAAAATCAACATTCATTATATTTCACGAAGAAAGAACGAACATGCAACAAGCTTAATGAAGTAAGATAACATGATAAATTAAGTTTCATGAAGGAATAAATTAACATACAACAAGTTTCACGAATAAAAATATCAAGATAAATTAAGTTCCACGAACAAACCATTTCACAAGGGGAAAAAATCCAAGTACATGCTTCACAAAGAGAAAAATCAACATGCAGCAGGTTTCACGAAAAAGAAATAATAACATTACAAGTTTCTAGAAGAAACAAATCTACGTGCAAGAAGTTTCACAAACGAAAATCAGCATGAATCATGTTTCACGAAGAAAAAACACAACATGCAGTAACTTTCACGAAGAAAAATAGCATAATAAATTATGTTTCATGAAAAAATATATCAAAATACGAAAAGTTTCACGACGAAAAATGTCAAGATAAATTAAGTTTCACGAACAAAAATCAGCACACAACAAGTTCCACGAACAAAACCGGTTCCACGAGGAGAAAAATCAATGTACAAGTTTCACGAAGAGAAAAATCATTCTGCAACAAGTTTCATGAAGAAGAAATAAAAATATAACAATATTCTCGAAGACCTAAATCATGGTACATTAAGGTTCTTGAAGAAATAAACAATGTGCAAAAAGTTTCACGAACAAAAAAAATTAGCATACATCATGTTTCAGGAAAAAAAAACATGTAACAAGTTTCGCTAAGAAATTACCATGATGAATTAAGTTTCACGTAAACATAAATCATCATACAATTAAATCCACAAAGAAAAATATGAAGACAAACTAAGTTCCACGAACAAAAACCAGCACGCAACAAGTTCCATGAACAAAACCGGTTTCACGAGGAGGAAAATCAATGTACATGTTACACGAAGAGAAAAAATCATCATGCAACATGTTTCATGAAGAATAAATAAAAAAAAATCAAGTTTCTCGAAGACATAAATCAAGATACATTAAGTTTCTTGAAGAAATAATCCATATGCAAAAACTTTCACTGACAAAAATAAGCTTGCATCATGCTTTAGCAAGAAAAACCCTTTTCCTTGGGACGGCAGGGGCGTTGCTGACCCCAAAAGCATGCTTATTAGACCTTTCGATGTTTCGATCGAACTAAACATTCCAACATTTTTATTCGATATCATGGAGGCTACGGGGGCAGGATAGTAGAAAAAGGCACGGAAGGAAGGCAAGATGCACTCAAAAGAGTTTCGATTCTTAAAAAGGGTGCCAGAAATTTAAATTTTCTGTTCAATGACCCTCGCGAAAAGTTTCTACGACCGTATTTCCACATAGGGCCTCGAGGGAGAAAACGTTTGGTAGCTTTCTTCTGGCCAAACGTCAGTCACAACTTCGAGGGGAAACAATATTTTTTTCTATTTTGTTTTATCTCTATTTAGGTCAGCTTAGCAGGGGCGTCTCGAGGGGGGCGCCTCGCCGTCCCCCTCAAATTTTTTTGCAATCGGTAAAATTTTCGCCAGGGGTGAAAATTTCGGCAGAAATTTTGTAAAATCCACCAAAATTTAGCAAAATTCTGGATTTCTGCAGAAAATTCGGCATAAATCAGGTAGCGATTCAGTAAAATTTACGAAGATCGCCCTTTTAATAAAATGAGCCTCAGGACGTCCCTGCCTCTTAGACCAAAGATTTTGGGATGAAAGTGTCAAGACAATAGGAGAATTTTTGGTTAATTTCTAGGTGGCCCTATAATTTAGTTAGGATGAAAGTGAAAACATCATTTGATGCCTTTTTTTTATGCTCTTTCATAATTCAATAATTGCTTCTTTTGCAAATTGCATCTTGAGCCATAAAGGGGCCCAAAGCTATTTCATTTTTGTTACCACACCAAGAAGTTATCCTAACCTGCAAAATACTTAATTTTCAAATAAATCCGTTTTCCTACCGTTTCAAGTTTTTAAATGCCGTTGACAAAAATAGCGCTAAATAAAGGATTAAATAGGGATAAAATCCTTTTAATAGACAGTGATGATGATACCAGTGATAGAAATTCACTAAAATACCAGATATTTCGGTCACATATACAGTGACCGTCCTCAGTAGTAAAACTAAACTAAAACAATTTAAAACAATAGTTTATATACAAAATCAAATAAAACTGCAAATTGTTTAATTCTCTAATTCTTTTCAAAGCAAAGGCGGAAGCTAGCCTCTTTGACCTTCTTGGTTTCGGTTCATAAGCGTTCAATGATATAACACTTGGACAGAAGTCAACTACACTGGGTGATTTGAACTTTACTCTATCAGATTCTAATAAATTATTGTAGATAGGATTTAGCCCAAATTCACCTGTGTCACGATTCAAAGCAATTTTCTTGAATAAGATTTTCTTTATTTCAAGAATTTGTATGTATTTTCAACATGTGTTTTCACAAACAGTGATAAAATTTCCCAAGAAATACAGTAGTAAAAGTTTTTGTGAAATGTTATCACTGTTTGTGAAAATCATTGTCTGTTAAAAGGATTCTATCCCTATTTGAACTTTCATTTATCGTCATGGAAAGGCAGTGTGGTCTCCGAAATTAGAAACAGAAAAATAAAACATAATACATTAAAGGCTTTTTACTTACAAAGCGCTAGAGTGATGCCTCTGATTAAATATGTGTGTAAGCAATTGGCAACTTGCATTATTACGTCTATTGTCTTATGGCCTCTGAGGATTATGCCATTCCTGGATGCATAGCAATTGGACCTTCCGACTATTTTGAATAAAACGGCTATTGGTCAGACATCTTGGGTAGCTACGCGTGCAAGGTTAGTAAAAAGGCACAGGATGGGCACGACTGTCCTCCAATTATTTTTCACTTATAAAAGCGGCACTAGAATTTTTAATTTACGATCGAATAGCACTCTTTAAAGTTTCTACAATTACTGTCTCGATGCGAAACGGCCGGGGTAAAAAATTGATGCATCAATGGCATAAGGTTCTCTACTTAGGCAGCGATAGAGTGCTGCCTCTGGTCAATTTAATTTGATAATTTCAAGTATGAAGCATTTTCTAGGGTAATGATACGTGAAAAAAGTTTTGAGTTTTCTACATTCTAAATATTGTTTTTGGCAGGTTTTGTTCACTTCCACGTTTATTTTTTTTTGCAGTTAAAAATATTAGGTTTAAGTAATTAAATGTAAAATTGAAATGAAAAACCTTGTCGTATTGGTTTAGCGTAAATTAATGCCAAGAAAAAGTCGTTGATTTGGGAGAATTTAAGGTACTGGCGAGTAAATTCAGAGGAAGGGATTTTAAGGTTAACAGAGGGATATAGGAGTAAATACAAAGTGTTTTTCTTGATTTGTTTTTGTACAATTTTAGTGCCATTGTGGAAGGAATGCTCTAATCCATGTCCCTCTTATGTATTATTCCCCCCCTCCACCTTTTAGTTTGAATTGAAGGTTTCATCATAAAGAATTGAAAGCGACTCTTTCGGTCAGAACTTGAAAGTTCTAGTGGTCTTTTCACGTGCCAGAAGTGACTGGAGAGCACCCAGTCCCACACCGTGCCATTTTTACCCCCTAGGATACGCTGTAAGCCCCCACGCTATTAGATCATTATTTTAAGATATGAATTTTGTTCGAGAATGTCGAAAGATCTAACAAGTACATCTCCGGGTTGGTATACCCCCCATGACCCCAAGAAAAGCTGCCTTGTGTTCTAGAAATTACCCATCGCTCACTGATAGGTTTTAGCTTACACGATGTGTATGTTCGGTCATGGTTGTCTCATCAGTCTGGAATTCTCTAACGATTACTTGGAGCAGTCAAAAGACGTTACATTCAGCTAATTTTTTTGATGTTGCACGTAACAAGTCTTAAAGACGCTTTGTCTCTAATTTATCGGAAGGATATTGCAGCGTAAGCCCCTAAGGGACATAGAATCGATTCACGGCTAAGTAGCAAGGTAAATCAAGAGAAAGCATGTGTTGTTAGGTTTTCAAAGTAGAGTTGTCAGCATTACAGGAACAGCTTGTGATATAAAGCTGAAGCTTTAGAATTGACAGGGAACGTTGGATAATTTGCTCCGAACCACGCAGAGCACTCCCGCCCGAATGATAGAAATCAGCAAATGAGTATCTGCGCTACGCAGACCATTGGCCTGCTTGTGAAAAAAGGTTATGTTATTTTAGTGATTGTTGGAAGGGGCGGAGTAAAATGAAATTAAATTTTGATTTGAAGGGCTAGGGCAGAAGAGGGGGCCAAAAAGTTTGTTTGTCTCTAATAAACCTTAAAGATTAGCATCTTAAGCCAAGGGCACTTGTACAGTGTATATTGAAGAAATCCAAAGGAAAATCGAGGAAGACAAAACATATATGGAAAAAATCTGATTGTACTGATTCGCAATTTCCATTTTTTTTTGTTTTTAAGACAGTCAACACAATTTTTCTTAAAAATGACTTTAACACCCATTTATTTAATAAAACTAACAGTACGACACAACACAACATGAAAATATTATTAAAAAAATAAAACAAGAACCGATAACACGTCCGTTCTAGCCTAGCTGTAGCCCTGTCTTCATCTTGACTTTTTTGGGCAAAGCCAGCTATCTAAAAACAGCTATTTGTTCATCGGAAAACAGATTTTTCTGAAAAAAAACCCACTTCAAATGTGCCTGATTTGCCTTTTTGAGTTTTAAAAGTATCAATGGAGGCTTGGCTGCTTGAAAAAGCAAAAAGGGATAGGCAATTTTGCCTGAAAAAGCTAGAATGAAAACAGAGTATAGCTTGTACTCAGGAGCGAAGCCGGGGTTTTAAGCTTAGGGTGAGATATAAGAAAATTGTTGACAAAATCATCCAGTCTGCTGACAAATCCGGACACACAAGCTATATCGAGACACCCAAAGCGTTGGAAATGCAAACCAAAGCCTTGGGACTTTGGGAGGGAGTCCCCTCCTCTTCTTAGCTGTGCGCCTGCTTGTACTAGTTACGCTTAAAGCCACGATACGCGCGTGTGTAATCTATTACGTTGAAAGTCACTGCTGAAATCTAGTCAATAATCTCTGTTTAGTGGCAATCCTGCCATTATTGGAAACCTGTGCTTATATACGAAAATAAGGAAAAATATTTGCAGTCTTTTCTCTAATCCTATGATTAAAATGGTCAAATAAATAACGAAAATCTCCTTTAAAAGTACTCTGTGTTTTTTGCTTCATATAATTTTGATTTCATTATATTTGTGAAAAAAAGTATTATTTCAAAAAGCAAAACAAATGTTTTCCTTGTAGCTTGTAGACTAAGGTAAACATGAGTACAAATAACTCACCCCCATCCCGGTTACCAAAAGAAGAGATTTCAAATGGAACAGAAAATTTTTCTGAAGGTATGTAAAAATTTTAAATTCTAAGGGATATTGAATAAGTTAGGCTAGTTCAATGGTCAACAAAACTATTAGGCTAACCAAAATGCAAATATAGGCTAAATAGTAGGGGTCCAATGGTAGAAAGGTATAAACCCAGATTTGGGGCCATTGGGAAGGAAACATGTTAAAAATTATTACTCTTAGTCTTAGCCTAAAATGCAGAAAAATTCTAGGCTAGTGGCTAGTGAACATAGGCCTATTTTGAAAGCAATCACACTCTACTTTACTTCTTCCCCTTTCTAATGCAAATATATTGATTTAACACTGATAAAATCAGGAATTAGAAAAACTGGTAAAATTTGGTAAATATGTCCTGGGAAGTTATTTTTAAGTACCTACCTCCAGTCCTTCTCTTTCTAGAGTGTCCTGTTCTTTAAAAATCTGTGTGTTATAAAGTGAAACCTTTCAAAATAGGTCTTCTGCTTAAATGAAGTACAATAAAATTGTTTTCAACTTCACAACTTTGCTCAATCCCAATTTATAAGGTTTTAAAGATGTAAACACATTTCCTAAATTTTCAAATAAACAACATTGATATGGCTTAAAATTCTACTCAAGTAACAGGAATTGCTTTTTCAGAACTAAAGCCAGAGAAAAGAAATCCAATCATTGTAAATTAAGGAAAAATGTATTTATGTCAAAATTTCAATAGGTATAGACCTGTCATTTAAGCAAATTTCAGGACCCTCTAGAGAGAAAAAGTTGAGTTAGGTACTTCAAAATGCCTTCCCAGGAAATACTTTAGCCTGTTCTATACTTTATACCCATCCCTGAAGGTTTCATTTTCCTAACCTTTCCAAGATAGCCAAAAGGAGCTAAAGTAGTATTTTACCTAAAATAGAATAGAATTAATTTCAAAATTTGTTAACCACAATTTTTCTTCATATCATGAGGTAAGAATTGTTTTCTTAAAATATTTCCTTCTCAATAGCCCCAATTCTAGCCTAGACTATAGAAAAACAAAAATAAACTCTAAGAAACCAATTGACATATTAAATAAGTAAACCTTTATTATGTCATTATATTTTCATCAAAGTACAGGTAGGCTAACCAGAATAAAATTTGGTCTCATAGCCTAGTCTAGGTAAGCAAATTAAGGCTATTTGGTAAATTTTTAGTTACTTCCATTACTTAGTAATGCTGAGCTGTTTTGCATGTTTCCTTCAGAAATGGCCTGCCACTAAATATTTATCAATAAGATTAGCCTAGCCCATTTTAGTACCTTTATATTCCCTATTTTATGTTGTGGTTGCTTTTCATGCAGTGCACCTTATACATCCTGATGACCCCAGACCTAGGCATAAGAATATATTTCTCTATGATTTTGCATCTTATTATATGTTGTGTCTTTTTTGTTGGCTGTTTTTTTTTTCTTCTTACATTCTTGCTCCATTGAAAATAGACTGCCAAACAGTTTCTATACAATTGTTTGATAAAATATTATTTGAAATGGTTAAAAAATGTGAATAACCATAGGACAAAACATGAAAATCTGATCAGTAGAAACATGCTACATATTATAATGTAATTCTTTATTTATGCAAGGGCTAGGGCCTATATCTTTAGACCATCAGGGGGGGGGGATATGAGTAAAGTGCCTGGCTACGACAAGCAACCATGATAATATTTAGAAATAGTATAAAATAAAGAATCTAGTGATACTGTGTTATTTTATTAGCATGTTTCTTTAAATGTGATTAACTTAAACAAATTTGCCTTTTGGGCACTTTTCAAATATTCTTACTAATTCCTTTGAAACTTTTAAACCTTTGAAGGAACCCTTTGAAGCAACACCTTATTCCTTATTATTTCTTAGTAGGAAATAGTAATTCAAATTTCTGAAAACTAGTTAAAATAATCATAAACAATTACTTATCTCAATAATACAATGGCATTTCATCATTTAATAACCCTTCTCCCCCCATCCCAAATAGATAATTATAGAGCCAACTTTTAATATTCACACTGTTTTTTTTAGAATAACATGACTTTACTTCCTGTTGATTGATTAGTTTTCACAATAAAATAATAAAGAAGTAAAAAATCATACTAGGGTAATACTCCCTGTTCTCAGACAGTGCCTAATCTTGGGCAAATGTATTTTGATTATATTGCATCTTTGATAAAAATGAACTTTAGGTTCCTAATCTTGAATGTAATGTAGATAGTTTCAGAAATTTTGGACATTGCTACCATAGTAAGCCCCCTTTCCTTGATGATGCCAGATATAGCTCTAAATAATATATTTGTTAGCAATATAGAATTATGGCTCTTCTGAAGAAAATACTATAATGAAAATAGAGTAATATCCTTCAGTTTGCTAATTGATGCTCTTTCTAAATAGGCAATAATATTTTTCACTCTAACAAAAGTGTGCCCCCCCCCCAAAAAAAAAAAGTCTCAGGTAATTGCCCAAGACTGTGCAAAATTGAAAGAAATCAATACAAATGATATTTTAGTTTATTCTATGAAGCAAGTTTCTATCTATTTCAAGTTATAAACAGATTTTCATGTTTATTTCCATTTTTGATATAAATGTAAATCTTTTTAACAAAAAGAATTGAGCTTATAAACACCTTCCCAGGGTATAATTTAGGCTTTGATGTATTCCTAAAAGTTTTATTCTCCAAACTCAACTGCTTTCTAAGATAGCCCCTCATTTAGAATTTCACCAGGGAAATATGAGTATCATCAAGCAAATGCTCATTAAAGATGAACCCTATGTAACAGAACTTCTTCACCAAACTCAGGTTATTTCCATGTAGTCTAACAGATGGATCATCAAAGATTGCCATGGGTGATGACATTAATATGTATGTTTTGCCTGCAGCTCTCTCTGATGCCACTGATTGCACCTTTTAGACTATGTAGAAATATCCTAATACTGGTGAAGGAGTTTGTTACCCAAGGCTCATCTTTCATGAGAATTTGCTTAAAGATCCTTACATTTGCCATTCTTGGAGGTCATTGTTCCTTAGGGGGAATTGAACTGAATTGAATTGCACCAAAACTTTCCCATGGGTAAAGAGAGAATAGAATACAAAAAAAATAATAGGATAAATAAGGTGGAATGGAATAATCAGTGGGTGAAACCATATAATAATAATAATAATAATGTAATGCAAAACAAATAGGCCACAGGGCCTCTACAAAAATCTTTTAAATTGAAAAAAATTGTAGGCACTAACTGTAGTATTTGTCCAGTTCCTGCTTGAACAAGTTTAATGATTTGGTATTGATGACTTCAAAGGGAAGCTTGTTCCAGTGTTGTGTTACTCGGTTCTTGAATGCCCAACAGCTAATGTCCTTTTGGAACCTCTCCTTTTGAAGCTTGAGGATGTGACCACAAAGCCTTATGTGGCTAAAGCTGAGAACATCGGTAGCCTGGATGTTTTCGTAGGCAGCGTACCGAAGCTTGTATACCTGAATGAGGTCTTCTTGGTGCAGTCGATAAGCTAGTGAAGGAAGTTTGAGCTTGTGGAGCCTATCTTTGTAGGGTAAATTTCTCAAAGTCTGACAGAACTTTGTTATTCGTCTTTGAACTTTTTCAAGAGCTTCAATGTCTTTGTTGTAAAAGGGATGTGTACTGCAATGACCATATTCAAGGATTGACCCTACCAGAGCTTTATAGAGAAGGCAAAGGGTCTTATCATTTCCAAAAGTGAAGTTGCACCTTAAAAGTCCTACAACATGATTTGCTTTCCAAATAATGCTGTTATAGAGTGCCTGGAAGTCAAGGTTGCTGTCAATGACAACTCCCAAGTCACACTCCTCCTAGCATGATGTGATCAGTAAGTCTCCTAGTCTCTACTCATGGTGGATAATAGGTTTCCCTATCATTAGCTTATTACTATTGTTGGTATTGATTTCCATCAGCCGGTTGGACATTCTACTATTAAGTTGGTTGAGGTGCTCTTGCAGACTGTGCATTTACAACAGTTTTGGTTACTTTATACAGCTTGGTGTTGTATGTGTACAGTAGAATCTCAGAGTTGATGCCTCCTACTAGATCATTGAGATACAGGTTAAATAAAAGAGGGCAAAGGACTCAGCCCTAGGTAACACTGCTGGTTACCTCTACTTCAAGTGTTCTCAAAACTCTATCTACTGATACTGTTTGAGACCTTCCAATAAGAAACTCTTCAATCCAATCAACTGTGGTTTTCAGACCAAGGTTGCGGAGTTTGTATATAAGGCGACAATGAGATACTTTGTCAAAAGTCTTTTTAAGGTCTATGTAAATGACATCGAGTTGATAACCCTTATCTGCGTGCATTTTCCAGCTTAACAAATCCATAAGAATCTGCAACTCTGCAGACCTTCTCTTCAAGAACCCAAATTGCTTGCTAGTGATTATCTTTCTTTTGCTCATGTGCTCAAGGATGTGGTCAGATATGATAGATTCCAGTATTTTTCAGGTTATGCAGGTAAGACTGATTGGCTGGTAATTTAGAGGATCTTGGTGGTTTACCTTTTTGTGCAATGGTATCACCGTTGCCTTTTTCCAGATACTAGGGAGTACATTTGACTGTAAGGACTTTTGAAAAGTCATCAGTAGGGGCTCTGCAATTAGATCTGTGGTTTCTTTTAAGACTCTGGGATGAAGTGTGTCCAGACCTGGTGATTTGCTTATCCCTAGCTCTTTGAGTCTCTTCAGGACCACCTGTGGATCTATCTTGACCCTGAGTGTTTGGTCAGAGACTATGGTTTGCAGGGTTGGTAAAGATGACTGAATAGGTTCCTGGGTGAAAACGGTAGTGAAATACATGTTTAGTAAATCTGCTTTTTCTGCAGATCTTTCAACCAGGAGTCCAGTTGTAGGGTTTTTTAAGCTTGGAATATCAGACTTCGTAATGCGTTTAGAATTTAAGTGGTTCCAAAATATCCTGGGGTTGTTCTTGATAGATTCTGCAAGGTTTTGCTCTCCCATACCAGCTGCTTGCCTAGTTTGTCACCTCATTTAATTTTGTAGCCTAGGGTAGGCTCTTGCTTTGAGAGGACTTGACTAGTCAGCTACATAATTTTTCCAACAGGCTTGCTTCTTCTTGATGAGGTCCAAAACAGCATGTGGTAGGGTTGGTCTTTTATAATGTTTGGCAACTAGTACGTGTTTCTCCTCAGCCTGAGACATGATGGAGAGGAATTTGGAGTACATTTCCTTACAGCTTTCAGTCGAACTGAACTCTTTTCCCCAATCCACTGTGCTGAGGTCATTGCGCATTGCAGTGAAGTCTGCTCTGTTGTAATTTTTTCTTGGTGTTTTTTTTTGTCTTTTCTGCCATTAGCCAAAACCTGGAAGCCTACTATACAATGATCAGACTTTCCCACCAATGCTAGTAGGTGGATGTCCTCTATCAGTTCTGAATCGTTTGTCAGTAGCAGATCCAATATACTTGGTCTATCTGTACCTCTGGTTTGGGTGGGCTCTAAGATCAATTGGTTCAGATGAGAGTTATTCACCACTTTTAAGAATTTTGCCTTGAGTGATTTTGGGGTGTGCAAGTGCATGTGCTGTCTAGACCAGTTGATTTTCAGTAGGTTGAAATTACCCATGATGATTACATTTGATAAATTATCACTGCAGATCTCAGTAATTTCTGCAAGCATGTGCAAGTCATTTTCAAGACTGCTATTGGGGCTTCTGTAGTAGATTCCGAGTTTAATATTTACTCTATCAGCTGTTGTTATTTTTAACCAGATACTTTCTTGGGATAATTCATTTCCTCTGGGACTTACTGGGGTAGCTTGGAACGTCCTGTCTGTAATAGCAGAGAATTCTCCTTCCAGTTTGCTGTTCAATGTTTCTCTCTAGGACCTTGTAATTTGGAATCTGTAGCTCTAGGAGTGTAGGCAGGTATCTGCTATTTTTTGGTTTCACCGCAGCTAATCCAAATATATGCGGATTTTCAGCACTGACAACATGTCTCACTTCGTCCATCTTGTTTAGCAGAGAATCAGAATTAAAATAAAGACATTTAATTCCAGTCAAGGCCTTTTTCTGGAACCTGCGGCCTACTCCATGTCACTGATGACGTGGGCTGGGATAGTATTGACCAGCAACTAAAGAGCCTGCATCTGGTCAGTTGTCAGAGGACTGTGATCTCTTTGCATGGCGTCTAGCAGCTTGTTCAGTTCTTGGCATTGGCGTGAGATCTGGATTCACATAGACATATTGTCGGACATGGTTGTCAGTGGCTCTTTGCAGATTTGGTGCACCCTTCAAGATTTTCAATCACTTTATTTGGGTTTCTTCACAGTCCTTGTGCAGTTTCACAAGTAGGCGCCTTTGGCCTTGCACGTTATCCAAGTCTGAGAGAGGGCGGCCCAGTCTTGCAGTTTCTAGGATGTCTGTCAGTTGTAGTTGAGCACCAAGGTCATTGCTAGAGACCAGCTGCACAACTTTCTTGGCATCAGACTCTTATCAGATTCTAGAATGCCAGATATTACAATGTTCATACTTTTCTCCTCTCGTAGTTTCCTCTCTTTTTTGGCTTGCAGTAGAACGCTAACTGTGACAGTGCTTGAGTTTTGAATTCTTTTAGTTGCTGGTGACTGAGATGGGACAATGTTGATGTCGGTAATTGGTTGCATTTCTGGCTGCTGCTGTTGCTGCCATAAAGGTGCCATGCTTTGGTTAGTTTGTGTCATTTGAAGTACTGCCAATTGAAGTTTGGATACGCTTTGCTTACTACAGCATACACATTTGTATTTGAGTAGCATTGAGCTCTTATCATTGGCTTTCAGCGCTAGGAATAAGTCTAGGTGCATCCCTTGGCAAGAAACACAAAATGTTGCATTACATGACTCAGAATACTTAATATATATTTTTTTATAAATAGTAAGTATAACTAAATAAATCAACAAAATTTGAAGAATAAGCCAAATTGTATTAAACTTGTCTCATTTTATCTATTTCAAAGGAACGCTTATCCAACTATTTCATACATGACTTGATTCAAATTGACCAAAAATATGTAATTTTTATTGTGCATAGACTAAACTTAATTCAAAGCTTATATGCTGTAGATGCAGTGGGTGAGTTCCCAGTGATAAACAGGTTTGTCTGGTTGCTGTGGATGCTTTAGATCTATTTTTGGTCTCTGTTAGAAGTTTTGGCCCAAATTCAAATATTTGGGCTGCATAGAGAAAAAAAGAAAAGCAATGAATATCATTTTGGGCTCAAATCAAATTTATGGACTAATTTGTGAAATTTGTTCCTAAATCAATAAATCAATTGATTGATTGATTGATCAATCAATTGATCAATCTATCAATTGATTGGAGTGAAAATGAAATAGCCAAAATTGTACATAACAATTGTTCAAATGAAAGTTTTACCAGCAGTTTACCAGAAAGTTTGTGTCAGCTTTCACTAACCATATTGAATTTCTGTTTTCTCATTCTTGTTGTGTTGAAAAAATGTTTTCTGCTCAAATTTGAGCTCATTTTTGATGAGCATTTGCTTGATGATGCTCTTTTTTGCCATTCTCTGAGGTCAGTGTACCTCAGAGGAAGTTGAATTACACCAAGAACTTTACCATGGATCCTACACATCCACATGTTCCTATTCACTTTGTTGCTTCTAAAAGACTATCCTGCTTTTTTTGCATTGGTTTTATGTTTTCAATAAAGTGCTAGTTTTGAGAACAAATATAGGGAAATATCATGTGTCAGTTTATTTGAGTTGATTTTGTAGATGTAACTGTATAATCTGTAAAGCAATAATTTTGTTTGTTTTGAGCTTCAAATTCACTCTTTACTTCTATGAAAGAAACTTTGTTTTTCCGAAATTTACACATCCAATTCTAATGATAAACATTGTTTCTGGCAGTCTGCTCCGACTTTTGTTGTCTTTGTTGGTAGCCTGCTCCAACATTAAATTGTATTACAGTTCTCCCAGTCCAGTACAAGCTATAAGAGGTCTAAAGGTTTACTTTGATCATAAGGTCAAGCTTGATCACCATATTTCAGTAATTACAAAGAAAGGAAACTTCCAGCCAGCAAGTTGGTCTATGTCAAACGTTCTGCTAGATTTGTTATATGACAATCACTTTATAATTTAATTGTGCAACCATTGGTGTAATATGGTTCGTTAGTTGGTACCCTCTTAACAAGCATGACCATGCATATGTTGCACTACAAAACTACTAAACTTCTTCCTTATCTGAAGGCCCTCCTATATAGTTAAATTGAACAGCAACTTAAGCTACCCAGCTCTGACATGAGCAAGTAGATTTCATTAGTTCATTTATGATCATTAATAGCATTACTAATATTTCCAAATTTATATGATATTATTATTTTGATTCTCATGAAATTTACTATAAGCTCGACAGAAAATCAGCTGACAAACTTTCTTTAATATTCGAAGGAAACTATGCATGTAGAGCTAGATGAAAAATTCCAGAATCAGTTCAAATATCAATTTCCGGAAAATTTCTGAAAGTTGTGTCCACCCAGCTATTTTCAAAATATTAAAGAAAGTTTTCCAGAAAGTATTTGTTTACCCCAGAAAAAAATTGTATTGTGCTTACAACTGTATTCTGGACCTCATTACGACCACTTTGAGCTATGGGAAAAAAAAGTTGATTTTACTGTGACAGTAATAAACAACACAGCCAGACATGACACAAGGGCAAAAAGAAGTTGAATTCAAGTTCCACTTCTCCTTGGCTCTTTTAATTATCATGCCATGAGCCAATTTATGGGCATTGGAATATGTAGAAGGGCTTCTATTGAAAAGTAAAGAATACTACCTTGTAGTGTCTGAAGCAAACCTAAGATGGCTATTCCAAGATGATGGTAGACAGTGGAAGAAATTGGAATTCTGAAAGAAATGTGTTTGGCTTGATAGAAGCAAGTAGGAATTTTGGAAGAAACGAGTTAGGCTTGGTAGAAGAGATAATTTTGTATAAGAAGTTTCTGACTGATGCAGCCTACACACATAGGAAGAAACTGCAGGAGGTACAGAAGGCATTAAAGTGGAATTAAGGAGATCTAGAAGATATAGCCAGATAGCATAACAGTAACATCTTTTACTGACATGGTAAGAAATTGAAAGGAAGTAGTTAGTCCATACTTGTCCTGGTTGGAGGCAGGAATGGGGCCTCAATTAGTGAGGAAGAAAGGGTTGAGGGGGGATGGGCAAAGCATTTTGAGAATATCATAACCTATGATTAAGATACAGGAAAAGATATAAAAAAGTGGTAAATTGGAAGTGAAGAAGATTTAGTTTGCAAGGAGGAGGTTTAGATAATACTGAAAGGACCTGTAATGATGAGGCCTCAGTTACTGAAAGTGGGGTAAATGGGTTTTTGTAATGCTACTTACTTAAAGCTCTTGCTCGCCAGCGTAGAGGGAACTAGACGTCAGTGCTGTTAGTCGTCTCTAAAGTGGCATGTTTTGGGCGAGGGTAAGAGCTTTTTCGGGGTCGATACACGGCGCAGTGAGTCGACCATGGATGATATGTGCCCATCTCGTGCGTGGTCTACCTCTGGGGCGTATCCAGCGGTTTGCTCAAAGTTGAAGGTAACCTGGGCAGGTTTTGTAATATGGTGGTTATGAAGCTCGGGATAAGATATTGAAGATTTCGAATATGAATTTTGATCAAAGGGAAGTACATGGTAACTTTTGCAAAACCTTAATTAAACCCCTTTATAAGAAAGGTGACAAAAAGACTGTCATGATTGCTGAGGCATTTGCTTGATTTATATTGGAAGTAAAATCACTCAGTATGATGATCTTTATTAGATTAAACGATGCTTAAGATAAAAATTTAAAAGACGAACATTTTAGTTTCAAGAAGGACAGAGGAGCATCTACGAAATTTTCATGCATAAATCAATAACTGAAAAGCGTCTTAATCTTCAAATCCTTTTAGCCCTGAGTTTTTATAGATTTTGAATAGCCATTTGGTTCAGCTTGTTGAAAAGCTTTAGTAAAGGTCCTATTCTTATATGATATACCACGCAGTGACGTTAGTTGGAAAGGGGGAGGTGATGACACACCTGACCCCCCCCTCAGGTTTTGAAAAAATGTCCTTTTTGGTATTTTCATTGAAACAGATTTTGTTTGTATTTTAATGGAAAAAACTATTACATTTTGCCCTCCCCCCAATTTTCGTGAATTGATACCACCAATGGGTTTAGAAAGTGAGATTTACTAGTTGATTTGGTGTGGAATCAGGAGTTAGGCATGCTTGTGTCTTATCTCCATTTATGTGGATATCTGTGTCTTTAGTTGAACTTTTCCTACGAAACATGTCAAAGCAAAGACTATGGGAGAGTATGGTGTCAAAGGAGGGGTTAACTCCCCAGACTTAAATAATAGAGATGATTTAATTGTCTTAGATTCCCCTTGGAAGAGGCGAATCTAAGACTCTTTTCCTCTTTGGAAGAATAAAAATCAAAGCCATGGAGGAGCATTAACCAACTTCCAAGCCACAAGGATCCCAAATGAAGCGAGTCCAAGTGCTTTTTGCCAAAGAAGAAGAAGCAAACTGATGGAGATTTTAAATGTTTTGAGAGTTCAAGGTGCGAAAATAGGTCTGAAATTTAGTGTTACGAAGACTAAGTGATTTAGGGACTGTTCAGGCTTACGTATAAAAAAAAAAAACAAAAAAAAAAAACTATATTTGTATAATCCTTATACACCGCGGCCGTTCATACAAGGAAAAAATTGTACACCGAATGCCTTTAAACATCGTATCAAGTTTTGGCAGAAATTTCAAACCTAGAAAAATGTGTGATTGTGATAAGCTAAAGGCTGTTGCTGTTTGTACAAATGTCATTTTGCTCCATGAACAGAGTCGGAAACACAACGCCAAGGAAGCAGAACTAAGGGCACAGAAGAAGAAAAATTCAAAGGATGTTTTTGGAGCAACCATGCGCAATAGGCATAGTCAATATTTCAACTGATTTTCTGAAATAACTTTATTGAATGATGCAGATCTCCTTCAACAGTGGACTCGCATGAAAAAATCACAGTATGATAAACTTCTAAAGCTCCTCTCATAGCATCATCTTATGGCTAAACAGGACACTCGGATGCAAAAGGCAATTAGTGTTGGTGAAAGGTTGTATCAAGGAGGCACACTTGTGCCTCTATAAAGAGGCGACCCACCACAATGTTAAGCGATTTCAGGTCCTAGAGGTCGCAGAGAGACGGCGGTAGTCGCATTTTGTAGCCCAAGCTCAAACTAAGAAACTTGCAAAATTTCATCCTCCTCCGACTTTATCTTCATGGGGTAAATTGGGCCGGAAGTTTGGACCCTCCCACCACAGCCCCCCTTTAACGTTGTCCGATTGGGCTGAAATTTAGGGATTAAGCTTTCCTAGGGCCCGGGAGATTATTCTCGAAATTTCAGCTCAATCCGATCACTCCTTCCCTGTTTTCAAAAAACCCAAATACAGCCACTTAAAATTCATTTTTTTTTTTTTAGCCACGCCTACAGGCTACAGTTGGCAACAGATCCGGATGAATGAGGACTCATTCAAAGCAGAATATAACCTGTTAGGGCCTTTTGATATTTTCAGATCGACAAAATTATCCCCCAAATTTAAATTTACTAAAAACCTTTCTTTCCTATATTAGCCCATGTTAATTTTTCCCACCACAACCCCCCTTTAACGTTGTCTGATCGGGCTGAAATTTAGAGGATAAGCTTTCCTGGGGCCTGGAAGCTTATCCTCGAAATTTTAGCTCAATCTGATTACTCCTTCCCTGTTTTCCGAAAACCAAATATCAAGTTTTGCTTGTGTCAAAAAGATTCACGTTACTAAAAAACAATTTCGATTATGTCTCTTTAGTGTAGAGGTGAGACTCCTTGCTGTCAGGCGGAAAAACCGAGTTCGATTCACCGTTAGATCTTATTTTTTATATACTGAATTTAAATTAAAAAAAAAAATCAGTTTCTTTTTTAAATTATTTGAAAAAAATTATGTTTTCTAAAGAGTTAAAGAGGCTGAGTTACAAGGTCGACCCTTAAAACACCCTGTCGAGAAAGAAAAGAATAATACACAATCATCTAACAGTTAGTCAAGCAATAATAAGTAATAAACTGTACAAAAACGTGCAGAAATTATTTAAAAAAAACTACGTTTTCTAAAGAGTTAAAGAGGCTGAGTTACAAGGTCGAACCTTAAAACGTACAGGGATTAGGAGGCACAGTTGGGGCTGCCGCCCCCAAACCCCGCTTTCGCAGCCTTTAAATAAAAAAAAAAGTTTTTTAAACTGAAAGTAAGGAGCGACATTAAATCTTAAAACGAACAGAAATTATTCCGTATATGAAAGAGGCTGTGCCCTCCTCAACGCCTCGCTCTTTACGCTAAAGTTTGACTTTCTCACAACTCTTTTTTTAAACAATAAAAACTTTAGCGTAAAGAGCGTGGCGTGGAGGAGGGCACAGCCCCTTTCACATACTGAATAATTTCTGTTCCTTTGAAGATTTAATGTCGATCCTTACTTTCAGCTTAAAAAACTTTTTTTTTATTTAAAGGCTGCGAACGTGGTGGGTTTGGGGGGCGGCAGCCCCCAAACTGGGCCGCCTAATCCCTCTACGTAGTAATGTTCCACCTTGTAACTCAGCCGCTTTAAATCTTTAGAAAACGTAGTTTTTTTCAAATAATCTCACACTAAGGTATGTAAGCTTATCAAATGTTGTCAGTGACATTATTTAGGGGTATCCTTAGGGGTGGCGGCATTTATCCCCCCGGAAAAATTACCCCCCGAGGAAAATACCCCCCCCCCCCGTGGAAAATAAGGCTTTCCAAATTTGAAAATTTTATTTGAGTTTTACTAGGAATAGGAATAAAAGACTAGGACTTGGGAAAGACTTAGACTAGGAATAAAAGATGATGAAGCGGTCATGTTAGGTAATGATAAAATTGATCAAGGTAAACTTCACTTATCTCAGTAGCATTCATAGTAAAGATGGGGCATAAGCAGAGGTGGTTTTAGGGGAGGGACAGAGGGAGCACTTGCCCTGGGTGCAGAAATGTTAGGTAAAGGTAAAAGGTAGAGAATACGGCATTGGACTTTTCAGTCCCTACCGGCGGGGCTGATCTCCATTTCTTGGCCCTTCAGCCAGGAAGTGCAATGGGGAGTTTAGGGGCGCACAATTTCAAATCAATAATTTAACTGTTATAATCATTTTGTATTTTTTTTTTATTTCATTTTTGTTAAAATAAAGTAGAGGGTGCAGTTAATAAATGAAAACAGTTAATAAAATATTAATCAATTAATAAAATAAAAACAAATTAAAAATAAAAAAATATTAAATAATAATGATTAAAATAATTAATAATAATTAAATAATTTCGTTAATTAATGAAAATTTTCTTTAAATTTGGCCTGAAATTTTTTTGGGAGACAGGATTGGGGGGGGGATAATCAAGATTTTGCCCCGGGCTCAAGAGAGACCAGAAATGCTACTGGGCATGAAGTAAAGATGTGAAAAGTAAAATAACCAATGCACAGAATCTTTTTCCATAGTTGAACAACGTTGGATAAATAGGAAGATAATAGAAATTTAATCTAGCCCCAGTAGCTGAAACTTTAATAACTAATCATATGCCTAATTTGCGAAAAAAATTGCAATTTAATATGAAAACTTTAAATTAGGTTGAACAATTATTTCTCGGTCAATTTAGCTATTGACATTATTTTTATAGACCTCGCTGATGGTGTTTTCAAAGCTATTGCAGTTGGTATTTCGTTAAGTCTTCATCGGAACTTTTTTTTCGCTTAGACAGCGATTATTTTAATAATCCCTAACTTACGTTTTAAATTGCCTTTGGAAGTTAACTTACGTTTTATTTTGTAAAATCCTTGCCAGAATTCCGTTGGACTCTTGGAATAGATAAGCTATTTGGAGCAACGGTAATGACATTGGTCAAATATGGCTCTAAATTATAGGTGGTTCTTAGACTTGAGGAAGATATGGTAGATGTGTGCTTTAAAAATTGTTTAAGGATAGCTCTAGGTGCTGACTTGACTAAATGTCTAGGAAGCATAAACCTATTCGGAAAAATTCCACCTCACTCTCTAGGGCTATTTGACCGTCCTTCTGGGGCCAAATAAGAAGCAGGTCATCCCCAAATGGGACAGGAAGATGTCATAAGAAGAGATTTAAAGGAATTTGGGAAATCATGAATGGGAGTAAAGCTTGAAACTCTTGAGTAGAGGGCTGGGCTGCCACCAAGACAGATCTAGAAAAATTCAGAAATTCGGCTAAGTCAGAAAAATGATCAGAAAATTTGGAGAATCGTCAGAAATTAACTTTTTCTCTTCTTAGGCAAGCCCTTTACTTTAAATACACTATTGGCCACGGAAGGTGTGAGAGATTGCTTTTCTGTCTCTCCCTTATAACATTTCCAGGATTGATTGACCTTTATTCATTTCATTCTTCCTGTCATTTGGGATTGATGCTGTTCTTTTAGTTTTTGTGATTTTTACAAATGTTCCGAACGATTATATTTTGTAACATCACGTGATGTTGCTTTTTTGTGTGTTTTTCTTTTGTAATTTTGCAAATAAGCGGAAAACTTTTATTCAAGCATATCTTAAGCAACTTTGTTTCCCAAATATGGAAGTACATAGACTTGGGAATATTTCACGTCTTCAGCGGGTACTTCTTTTGTACACTCCAAGTGGTATGTCGTCAAGCCTCGTATTTTTGAAAACCCTGCCCACCTATAAATAAAGATATAGGGTCTGATGGATTAGATGATAATCACCCCAGACAACCCTTGAGAAAAACAATAACAAACAACTATTTCTAGCAGCTTAATTTGAAAGACTATTCTTCCGTTATTGCGAAAAAACTGGCTTAAAATGTTTTAAACAAGAGCGTAAGTTGCTATGGGGCAGGGGACAACTGCACCTTTCCCCAGACCGGAGTTTGCCCCCCCCCCAGCTCAAATTGAGTGTCTTCAATAATATTGTCATAACTGAGATAAGCTTACGTAATTCAAGCATCCACAGGAACGGGCCAGTTTTCTTTAGTATATCTTTATCTTTATGGTACTATATGGCTCTTTTTTCAGTTTTCACTGCTACTTTCATTTGTTTTTGGAAAATTGGCTCCAACTTTGCCCCCCCCATGATTTTGATGAATTTACGCCACTGGTTTTAAGATTCTTTAAGAAAGACTGCTCAAACACACGTACCGTTGAATTTGACTAAGAAGTATTTTTAGAAACTTTTAAGACTTTAGCGTAAAGAGCGAGGGTTTAGGAAGGGATAGCCCCCTCCTTATATGTGGGACATTTTCTGTTTGTTTTAAGTTATAATGCTGCTCCTTACTTTCTTTTTTATTTAATTTCGATTAAGAGACATCTCTACTTCAATCCTTTCTTTTTCTGCGTCTACTTTTCCTTTTTTGGTCGTTTGGTAAGAAAGATCCAGGCTCCGTAATTCAATTTTTGTTAATTCATAGGGTGTTAAGTTACACACATACGTGATGTTATGATTCGGTAAATGATAGTAGTGATGCTATCTGTTATACTTTGGATCCTTCATAACTTATTTATCATGGTTGCAGGGGTAGCTGCAACGTAGTAAAGTGCGAACCACAGGCAATAGTAACCAAAAGTTAAAAAACACGTTTAGAAAAAAACTGCCTGGTGAAAACAAATCTCCATCTGACATTGATTCAGGAATGGTAACTATCGTTTCGGTTCGTCTTAAAAATAAAAGTTTATTGGGGAAAGTTATGGTTATTTCGAAAAAAAAAACTGAAACCCCTCAAAAATGGCGTCAGATCAAAATGAAAAGTGTAGCATTGGAATCAGCATAGTCGAAAACCACATTCAGGGAAATTACAGTCCCCAACCTTGAAAAACAAGAAAAATCACCTTTTTGTATGGGTAGCACTGATCTGTCTCCCTTTTTTTTCTCCAGGGCTAGCGGTTTACCAGAACATCATAGAGAGATGCTTAATGGCTCATTAGAAAGCTGTTTCTCACATCTACGTGCTTTTTATAAATTCTACAAAGTGCAAGTGCCATACCAGAGGCAACGCTGTAGCGTTGCCTATAGTAAAGGCCATACGGCTCCAATGTTTTATTATTATTAAATAAAAAAAACAAGTTTTTTTAACACAAAGTAAGGAACGACATTAAAACTTAAAACGAACATAATTTTTTCTTTTTTTTAAAGGGGAACTCCCAGCTTCACCGCTTCGCAAGTTTCTATTATGTTTTTTATTATTTAAAAAAATAGATCTTTTAGAAATTCAAACTTTTTCATACAGATTAAGGGTTTGAAGAGGGGCAAGTACCTTTAATATACAGAATAATATATGTTCGTTTTAAGTTTTAATGTCGGTCCTTACTTTAAGTTAAAAAAACTTGTTTTTTTTATTTAATTTTTGTACGTTTTTGAATTAATGCAGGTTTTGATTTTGACTCACCGTACATGAATAATTAAAACAAAATTTGCATATTAATTTTACTTTTATTTGGTTAAATGGCTTTCTCGAAACTTGTTTAATTTTATTTACCAACGTTTTTATTACTAATAAATATGCGTAACTTACGAATCAACTTACGTAACGAACTTCTATATTCATATATTTTTAATACGTATATTAGGGGGCTCGCCCCCTAGTCAATACCTCGCTCTTTAAGCTAAAGTTCGAATTTCGTTACAATTCTTCAAAAATGACCATTTAATCACAAAGGCCGTTATTTAGAATAAATAGCTCTTATGAAAGTACTAAATAATCTTTGGCTTAAAGAGCGAGGTATTGACTAGAGGGTGAACCCAATCACACACGTAATATTTTCTGTTCGTTTTAAGTTTTGATGTTACTCCTTATTTTCAGTTAGAAAACTTGTTTTTTTATATATTTAATTTCTGATCTTTTTTAAAATAATGCTGGGAAGTCCGGCACCCCCTTCATAGCAAGGTCCCGTCCCCCATGAAAACTTCCTTCATGGAAAGATCTTCCCAAATGACCCCCGACCCAACCCCCCCCCTACTACCAGAAAAAATCCCCTTTGAAAACGTCTGTATACTTCCTAATAACCACAGTTTATAGAATTAGCAGTATGATCATACCCTATCTCACCCATTATAAAAACCCGGACCCAGGAGCGAGTGCTCCAGAGAACGTTTTTGCAGATAGAAACATAAGCGGTATTAGATCTTTTCACGGGTAGACAAGTCAGATTTCTCTTCGACACGAAACAAGTGGAAACCCGCTATTACGAATAATGCACTTTGTAACCATTTCTCATTGATTGACGGAAACAGACTAACCCGCTAATGCAGAAATAAGTTGGAGGAGCTTTTTGTTCGTACCTAGAATGAAGACCAGAAATGATCTGCGATAAACTTACTGGATAATTCTATAAACTGTGCTAATAACCAATACTATATGTTAACATTGGGTAAAGTTCATAACTTTCAGCCCTCTCCCCGGGGACTTCGGGGGATTAAGTCATCCTAAAGGACATACTTATCATATTTTCAGCCATGCTGAACAAAATGGCTATCTCAAAATTTTGATCCGGTGATTTTGGGAAAAAATGAGCGTGGGAGGGAGCCTAGTTGCCCTCTATTTTTTGTCACTTAAAAAGGGCACTAGAACTTTTAATTTCCGTTCCAATGAGTCCTCCCACAATATTCTATGACCACTGGGTCGATACGATCAACCCTGGAAAAAAAAACAAAAAAACAAATTAACACTCATCCGTGATCTTTCTTCTGGCAAAAAATGCAAAATTCCACATTTTTGTAGATAGGAGCTTGAAACCTCTACAGTATTCTCTGATACGCTGAATATGATGGTGTGATTTTCATTAAGATTCTATAACTTTAGAGGGTCTTTTCCCCTTTTTTCGAGAATCAGCCAAATTTTCTCAGGCGCGTAACTTTTGATGGGTAGGACTAAACTTGATGAAATTTATATATTTGAATTCAGCATTGAAATAAGATTCTTTTGATGTATCTATTGGTATCAAAAACCCGTTTTTTAGAGTTTCGGTTACCATTGAGCCGGGTCGCTCCCTTTACCACGAACTGTTTGATTATTATTATTTTTTTTTTTTCCCAGAGGCACTTCATATGGAAGAGGTTGTCGCTAAAACTTTAAAAGGGGTTAATTCGATCCGAAATCGGGAGTTCTAGTGCCCTTTTTAATAGTCGAAAATGATTAGAGGGCAACTAGCCCCCCCCCCCCTCCCCACGCCCATCATTCCCCCAAACACATCCAACCAAAATTTTGAGATAGCCATTTTGTTCAGCGTAGCTGATTTCCAGATAGAAAATATATTTTTTAGGAGGACACTCCCCCACATCCCTCAGGGCAAGGGTTTTAAGTTATGCCCTGGTGGCATATAAGGTTTTTATAGAAGGCGTTGTCGTAGAAACTTCTAAACAGGCTCATTCGATTGGAAATTAAAGGACGAGTGCCCTTTTTAATAGTTGAAAGTGATTGGAGTGCAACTAGCCTCCCCCCCCACGCCCATCATTTCCCCAAACACATCCAATCAAAATTATGAGATAGCCATTTTGTTCAGCGTAGTTGATTTCCAGATAGAAAATACGTTTTTGAGGAGGACACTCCCCCACAACCTTCAGGGTAAGTGTTTTAACTTATGCCCTGGGGGCATTTAAGGTTTTTATAGAAGACGTTGTCGTAGCAACTTCAAAAAATGCTCATTCAATTGGAAATTCAAAAGGCTAGTACCCTTTTTTATAGTCGAAAGTGATTGGTGGGCAACCAGCCCCCCCCCCCCACGCCCATTATTCCCCCAAACACATCTAATCAAAATTATGAGAAAGCCATTTTGTTCAGCGTAGTTGATTTTCAGATAGAAAATATATTTTTGAGGAGGAGAATCCCCCACGATCCCCAGGGCAAGGGTGTTAAGTTATGCCCTGGGGGCATTTAAGGTTTTTAGAGAAGGCGTTGTCGTAGAAACTTCAAAAAAGACTAATTCGATTAGAAATTCATAGGGCTAGTGCACTTTTAATAGTCTAAAGTAATTGGTGGGCAACTAGCCCCCCCCCCCCACACCCATCATTTCCCCAAACACATCCAATCATAATTTTGATAGAGCCATTTTGTTCAACGTAGTTGATTTCCAGATAGAAAATATGTTTTTGAGGAGGACACTCCCCCACAACCATCAGGGCAAGGGTTTTAAGTTATGCCCTGGGGGCATATAAGGTTTTTGTCGAAGGCGTTGTCGTGAAACTTCAAAAAAGGCTTATTCGATTGGAAATTCAAAGGGCTAGTGCCCTTTTGAATAATCAAAAGTGATTGGAGGGCAACTAGCCCCCCCTTCACTCCCACCATTCCCCCAAACACGTCCAATCAAAATTTTGAGATAGCCATTTTGTTCAGCGTAGCTGATTTTCACATAGAAAATATGTTTTTGAGGAGGAAACTCCGCCACAACCCTTAGGGCAAGGGTTTTAAGTTATGCCCTGGGGGCATATAAGGTTTTTGTAGAAGGCATTGTCGTAGAAACTTCAAAAAAGGCTCATTCGATCGGAAATTCAAATTGCTAGTGTCCTTTTTAATAGTCGAAAGTGATTGGAGGGCAGCTAGCCCCCCACCCACCCCCGTCATTCCCCCCAACACACCCCATCAAAATTTTGAGATAGCCATTTTGTTCAACGTAGTTGTTTTTCAGATAGAAAATATGTTTTTGAGGAGGACACTCCGCCACAACCCTCAAGGCAAGGGTTTTAAGTTATGCCCTGGGGGCATATAAGGTTTTTATAGAAGGCGTTGTCGTAGAAATTTCCAAAAAGGCTCATTCAATTGGAAATTCAAAGGACTATTGCCCCTTTTAATATTTGGAAGTTATTTGAGGGCACCTTATCACCTTGTCATGCCCACCTTTTCCCCAAACACATCCAATCAACATTTTGAGACAGCCATTTTATTAAACGTAGTTTTAAGGTCTGGAAATTAGGTCTTTGAGGATGACAACTTCCCCACAGCCCTTATGGCAAGGGTTGTAATTTAAGAATTCCCGCATCCTTCATATTATTTTTTATGGAAGGGATACTCGTATAAACTTTAGAGAGGGTTCATTTGATTGGAAATTCAAAGTTCTTGTTCACTTTTTAAGAGTCAAAAGAAATTGGAGGGGAACTAGCGCCCCCCCCTCCTCCACGCCCTAAATGCATCAGACAAAAATGTTGTTAAAAATAGTTGAAAGGTTAAGTAACAAAACTCTGGCGTCGAGAAAACCCCCCAGGGCCCGGGGGCAGGAAGGGATTCTCGTATGAACTTCAGAGATGGCTCATTTGATAGGAAAATGGAAGTTCTAGTCCAGCTCTTACGAGTCAAAATCGATCGAAGGGCAAATACCCCCCACGCCCTTTTTCCCCACCCCTCCCTTTGAACTAATTCTGTTTATACCTGAAGGCCTAATGAGAGTTAGAATGTTTTGGTATTAACACACACCAATTAGGCATCTGCTCTCCTCCCTAAAAAGGAAAGACAAAGAGAGTGTAAGGCAGTGGCGGATCCAGGGGAGGGGCGAGGGGGGAGCCCCCCCCCCCCTAACATAGTCTAAAGTGATGTAATTTGCTTAATTAACGCAAAATTGCGTTAATTAAACTTGCTCCTAACGCAAGTTTATCAGATCTACCTATTTTGCGCCCCCCCTAAAAAATCCTGGATCCGCTCCTGGTGTAAGGGCACTATAAATTTTAATTTGTATTTCAATGAACCCCGTTCCAAAGTTTATGCGACCACCTCTTCCACGTAAAGTGCCCCTGGAAAAATAAACAAGTATTAATTCATTTAACCCTTATGGCTCTTTACTTAGGTAACGCTATAGCATTGCTTCTAGCCTAAAAAGTTGAGGAGAAATTTCAGCTTCCATTTTTATGAATATCCGAAATTATCTGAGGGGAATATGTTTGGGGAGCATATTCCACGGCTGGGAAGGTTCTGCTGGGTGGAGTTTAACGTGGGTAAATAATAAGCAGGAAAATAAAATGCTCCTGGAGGGGGAGGAATTTCCCAGGGGTGGGTTTTCCAAATGTGAATGTTACAGGGAGCGGACCACTAAACCCATCCGATAATATTCTAAATTTTACATCTGAGAGCAACGGGAATAAAGAATCAATGGAAATGTCAGAGATAGCACTACAGGATCCTTTAGACGATTTTATTCGTGTCTTTAAAAAAAAAGACATTTTCAAAAGACAGATTAATTTCATTTGTTTTACTTTCTCTGTGGCTGTTCAATTATGCATGTGAGGGGGGAGACTTCCCCCCACCACTGTCTCCGTTAAGGTTTCAGTTTTTATCTCAAGCCTTAAAAATGAACGCAATGCGATAAAAGTATAACTCAAAATAACGTATATAGAATAATATATGCACATAACACGGAACAATTAATCAAAATTGCATATTTTGAATTGAGGCTCACAAAAATGATGAGGCAGGGGGCATTCCATAACAAATGAAATCAATCCTGATATAACTTAAAATGTAAATCATTTTTAAGTATTTTAACGTATTCCACAACTGAAACGGTCCAACATTCTACAGCCCAATGAATCTGTCTAATCTCCTAAATCGGAAACGGAGGAGATAAGTAAAGTTTTGCCCCGTATTTGACGAGTCTCCAACCTCACCTTCCCCCTTTCTTACTGTCTACGCTAAAGTTTTCTTCCTTCTGCCAACTATGCCCCTCCACCCCAAATACTTTAATAAGGTAAAGTTTTGTATGGGAAGACCACATAGTAAATCTATTATAATTATCTAATTGTATGGTTAAAATACATGCTCTGTGATGGATGCAAAATTGCTTTGGCACACAAAATCCTATTAAGGTCAATTCCAAACAGTCGTGATCTATTTGTTTCAGCAAGTGAAATGGTCAAAACACCCTTATTGGAGCTATTTTTTCAATCCATTCAGTGTAGTTAATCGCTGTACACAAGTTATGCAAGCTGTCTATTGTTCATATATAATGTTTTTATCAAAGTGGTAATCGTATATACTTTGATAAAATCCACATTCGATTTCAATTGAAAGTTCTAGATCCGGTTTTTAAATTCAAGAATCATCGGACCGTAATCACCCCCCCCCATACAATAAAAACTTGAAACTTTTTGCAATCAAAAACGAACAAAAATTAATTTAAAAAAAAACCTTCCGAAAAATAACTTTTTCAAAGAAAAGTAAAGGCAGTTTTAAACTTAAGCTCAGGAGATATGAATACCTGTTAAAATTCAAACTCAAAGCGACCAGAGATTGCTATTAAAGAATAAATAAAACCCAAAACGAACAGAAATTAAATAAACAATCATAGTGAAAAACATACAACAAGTAATAATATAAATGAATAAATAGATTTTAAAGCGAGTAACGCTTAGATTGAATATGAAAATCAAGCTTAAAACGAAAAAAAAATAGTTCGCTATTAAAGTATAAGTGAAACTTAAAACGAACAGAGATTGAATAAACAATCAAGGCGAACAAACATAAAATATATATTAATGCAAATAAATAAATGAACCTTTAAAGAAGTGAAACTTAAATTGAATATGCAAATCAAGTTTGAATCGAATAAAAATAAATATATCCATGAGTTTGGGTATCACAACCCTGCAGAAGCCTAAAACCTACTGTGTCATTGTCGCTTTACTGAAAACGAATTATATTACAAATGTTTTCTTTTGTACTTAATATTGAAAATAAATATTAAAATTACAGTAAAATTTTTAACTGATGAGCTTTCAGCAATTAATATCATTATACATCAACTATTCAGTTTAATTTATTAGTTCTTTCCAAGATTGGTCAAGATAAATATAGTTTCACTACAAACAAAAGTTGGATACTGCCCCCTTCTTTTACTGCAAGAACCTAAAATCTATTTTAGGGGTTTCAAGTTTATTGAGGAAATTTATGATGATTTCGAAAAAAAGCCTGAAACCGCTCAAAAATGACGTCAGATTAAAACGAAAAGTGTACTATTTGAATTACCATGGTTGAAGCCCCTTTACATAGAAATTACAATCCCCCTACTGGAGCAACAAAGAAAATGACTTTTTCCTTGTTGTAGAACTGATGTGTCTCCCGTTTCTTTTTTAGCAGGGCTACGGGGTGACCAGAACATCACAGAGAGATGTATAATAGCTCATTCGAAGGGAAATTAAATTTGCTAGTGTCCATGGGCGCCCATAAGCTGAATTCCAGGGGGGGGGGCAAACCTCGTGTAATTGGCACTTTTAATACTATATAATAGAAATCTCAGAAAAAAATATAAAAATAAGGCAACATTATTCAGCCAGGGGGGGGCGGGAGCCCCCCTGCCCCCCCATATGGGTGCCCATGCTAGTGTCCTTTTGAAGTGACCAAAAATATTGGCGGGCAACTAGTCCCCCTTCCCTCCCTGAAGTTTCCTTCCCCCCAAAGTCATCCAATCACAATTTTGAGATAATTATTATGTTCAACATATTCCAAAGGTCAAATATCTGTGGTTTTGGTGATTATACGACCCTCCATACTCCCTGGAGAAAGGGCTGCCCACTGTATCGGTATCGGGCGTAATTATATCACGCGTATTGGCGTGAGAGTATTGTTATTGGGTGTATTGGTATCGAATGTGTCTAGACAGATGTTTAATAGCTCATATAAAAGATATTGCTCATATCTACGTGAGTGGCGTAATTTTTCCAAATCAAGTGAAAATGAAAAAATGAGCCATATATTACCATGAAAACAAAGATATACTAAAGATAACTGAACTGAGAGTCAGGATTCCTGAGTTATACAGGCTCATCCCAGTTTTGAAAAGTTTTTTTTTGCAGACATGAAATTTCTAACGGGGGGCAAAATTAATTCTGGGGGCGCAAATTTTAGTTTGGAGGGGGCGGTTGTCTCCCCTGTCCCATGTCAACTACGCTCTTTCAACGCCCTTCCTATAAATTCTACCATCAGCAATTAACTTAAAAACACACATAAAATTGGTAGCATTAGTCTATGCCCTCTTGAAAGAAAAGTTACTGGTACTTGTGTATTAAGCGAACGAACTCAAGAAGGACTGTTAGGTTAATCATAATGAAGATACCCCAATAGGGCAAAAATCTAATACTTTAGTTTTTATACCAATATAACTTGGGCTAAGTATTAGCACATTAAGGGGGGGGGGTAAAATAAATCTCAGAAAGGGGTTAAAAACCTAATTCAATTTAACCTTACCCCCACCCCCTCAATGTGCAAATATATTGGTTAGATTACAAAAACCAAATGCATTCTGTCACCTGTCATTTGTCTTTGTGGCTCTGAAACCGTTTTGGTTAGATCGTACATTCAATATCATTTACGACTCTTTGGTATCATTATTAAAGCGCTAGCTACAACCTAGTAAACAGCAAACCACAACCCATAATAACTAAAAGTTAAAAAAAAGCGTTTTGAAAAAAATTGCCAACTGAGAAAAATTGCCATCTGAGACTGATTAACGAATGGCAGCTGGGTTAATGTCCATGAACGGGGTTAATGTCCAAGAGGATGTCTGTGTTCGATGCGGAGTACGCCAAGGAGGCGGGTTATCCCCTAATGTTTTTAAACTTTGTACTGCTATAGTGCTCTCTAAGATAGCTGATAGCCTACTTGCTTTCTTTGTTTTTCTGATGTATCGTATATTGCTTACGCGGATGACATCCTAACTATTAGTAGGAGTAAATTCTCTTTGTCTAAAATGGTGGATAATGGGAGAAAAGAATGTTTAGATATTGGACTTAATTTTAATTTTGAAAAGTGCGAGTATCTTTGTTTCAACGGCAATGCTATGAAATCTCCTTTGAATTGAAATTATGCTTCTATACGTTTAGTTGATAGCCTATGTTGGCTTGGTATTACTCTGTGTAATAATATGTTTTGTTTTAGCTAGTCAGGTGTTAGGGACGCATGTACCAAGATTAGATGTGGCTATTCCAAGATTGTTGGAAATCGGTCGAAATGCAATCGCAAAGCTTTAGTTTCGCTGTATTCTCCTTTCTGTGACCATGCTATTTCAGGTATTTACATTTTGTATAGGAAGAATGACCTATCTAAATTAAGGAAAGACTATTATCGGTTTTGAAAATTTTTGTTGTATCTTCCGTTGTAATTTCGTAATCACCGTATTATCAAAAAGTATAACACACTTTATATAAATGAAAAACTTCGTGATTTACATTTAAAACTGTCTGCAAATGTCTATGAAAAACTGTCCCCTCACCATGGTCTCATTCGTATGTTTCGATGAGTTTTCTTTTTATTTGTTTATCTTACTTTAATTGCTGTGTTTATTTTTCTTTCCCTTTTCTCTTTACTCCACTATTTTTCACACTTTTTGTGCAGTGGGTTATAAATAATTTATTATTATTATATATTATTATTATATTATATTATTATATATATATATATTACATTATATTATTATATTATATATATTATTATATTATATTATTATATTATATATATTATATTATACATAATATATTATTATGTATTATATTATTATATTATATTATTATATTATTATATTATTATTACATACTATTATATTATTATATATTATTATTATTTATTATTATTATTATTAACTATTATTTCGGTTTGTCTTAAAAGTAAAAGTTCTTTGCAAAAATAAATTTATGGTGATTTCGAAAAAACGCCTGAAACCCCTCCAAAATGGTGTCAGATCAAAATGAAAAGTGCAGCATTGGAATGAAAATTGTCGAAAACTCTATAGAGGGAAATTACAGTCCTCCTTGAACAACAAGGAAAATCGCTTTTTTGCATCGGTGTGTCTCCCTTTTTTTCTGTTTTTTTTTTTTCTCCGTGCCTAGTGGGTCACCAGAACATCATAGAGAGATGCTTAATAGCTCATTCAAAAGCTATTTCTTATATCTACGTGCTTTTTATAAACTCCGCCATCTGCAAGTGCCACATGTCACTAGAATGACACTCTGCCATTTCTCAAGTGGTGGCGCGAGCAGGCTACCAGAACATCGTAGACAGATTTTTTATAGCTCATATAAAAGATATTGCTCATATTTACGTTCTTTCTATAGGCCTAAATTCCACCATCTAAAATTTCCAAATGGAATTAAAAACGGCACATTTGTGTCATGTCTCAAGTAAAAAAGCAGAGGCTATTAGGCTAGCTGAACTTATTAAGAGTTATGTTTAATGGCTCATTTGGAAGCTATTGCTCATATCAACGTACTTTTTTTTTTATCAAGTTTTCCAGTTGCAAGTGTAATATAGCACTGAAAACCATACTTTTGGTGCCTCTTCATAAGTAGAACAGCTTTAAAGTTTCATATAGGCACAAATGTCATACTCATGTTCCGGAACACTTAAATATAGGTTCACAAGAACCCTTACTGCACCCTCCCCCTCCCAACCCCTTAGTAAGTTTTATAGATCGTCGGCTAACCAGTAAGCTACTGAATCATTAGCAGGCTACTACACCATCGTAGATAGATGTTTAATGGATTCATTATAAGTATTGCTTATATTCACTAGGTTTTTACGAATTCTGCCATCTATTAGATTTCACAGATTTCAATATGAACTAGTTTCTCCGGAGAATTGGCAATGAACTCTTTGTCATGGTTGAAGCATGGTTGTCAGCTGCAACCTAGTAAAGAGCGAACCACAGCCCATAGTGACTAAAAGCTAAAAAACTTTAAAACGGTCTTTTTTTCTTCTTTTTTTCCAGGCCTAGCGGGTTACTAGAACATTACAGAGAGATGTTTAAGAGCTCATTCAAAAGCTATTTCTCATATATACGTGGTTTATATAAATTACACGATCCGCAAGTACCATATGGCACAAAAAAGGCACTTTATGCCATTTCTCAAGGGGTGGGGCTAGCGAACAACCAGAACTTCGTAGCTAGATTTTTGATAGCTCATATATAAAATATTGCTAATATTTACGTTCTTCCTATAAATTCCCCCATTTGCAATTTTCAAATGGTACTAAAAACGACACTTTTTGTGCCATTTCTGAAGTGGAAAAGCTGGGGCTAGTGGCTACCAGAACTTCTTAGAGTGATGTTTAATGGCTCATTTGAAAACGTTTGCTCATATCTATTGTCTTTTATCAATTCTACAATTCGTAAGTGAGATATAGCACTGAAAACAACACTTTTGGTACCACTTCTTAAGTGAAAAACCTAGAAAGCGTAAAACGGCAAGTTGGCAACAATTAGGGTCCGAAACCTTTAGTTCGAGGTTCGCAAGAACAGCTTCCGCATTTTCATTGTCTAGGCCTCTTGAATAAGAAATGGAATTCAGGTCACGCTATGGCCAGTAAACTAGATTAGATGATTGGGGACTTGGGTATCTTAGTATAGCGCTGGACTTCAAATTAGATTTGATTCGTCCTTGGATTTTTTTTCAATCATGGTTTGTCCATTCTTATCATTACTTTTTAGGTAATCCACTATTTTTGCAAATGTGATGCACTCATTTTCCCAAGCATATCCCGGGAAGACTCATTTTACAGCTATTACTCATATCTACGCGATAATGTTTATCAATTTTACTATCTATAGTTGTCATATAGCACTAAAAACGGCACTTTTGTTGCCACTTCTTAAGTGGAAGAGTTTGGAAGCATAAGACGATACCATTGCAACAATTATGGTCCAAAGCCTTTAACTGGAGGTTCATAAGAACCCCTCACATATACTCCCCCTTCCAAATCCCCTGTGTACGTTTCATAAATCTTCTACTCATCTTAAAAGTAAAAGATTATTGGGAAAACAAATTAACTAAAACTGAAAACTTTTCAACTAAAAATCTACCGTAAATTAAGCTTGAATGATCAACACTTTTGATGATCAAAACTGTTGCCTGCCTAGGTTTTGAAAAACACCTTTTTTTTGGTTATTTCATTGAAAAAGGCACTTTTTTCATTTGAAGAAAATGGGTGGAAAAACAGAAAGTGCACTAGGATTAGGACTATAGACTAACTTTAGAATTTGTACCATAGCTTGAAATTCACTGTTGTATAGAGACACATAACCATATTTTCAGAATTCACATTGTCTTATTTGATCTTCATTTCAAGTAATACTAAAGCATTTTTCTTACATTTGAAGATTGTTTATTAATCACTATTGATATTATAGCTTATAGCTTATATATTGAATATTATTCCAAAATGCTACCTGATAAATCAATCCAATAATTTGTCTGCTATTCAATTACATCGCGGGTATTAAAAAATATTTAATTCTACGCTTTTGTTTTTAAGATACCTAATTTTAACTGTATGTGGAAAGTTACTGATGTCACAACTGGTGTAAGACTATGAAAAGCTTTATAGATTAGTTTATTGTTGTCAGGCTTCATACTCACTTTTCACTCCCAAATTCCTGTTTTTAAGACTTGATTTTTGTGTTTTCAGTAAAGCACTAGTTTTTTATACTCCTAGAAACACAGGGAAACATAATTAGTTGGTTTATTTGTACTAGTTTGATTGATTTATATATTAGATAAGCTGTGGAGCAATAATTTTTGTCTGTTTTAAGTTTCAACTTCGCTCTTTACTTCCCTTGGAAAAACTTTTTTTTTAGATTAATCCTATTAATATCCAATTACAATGTTTTCTTTCCCCTTTATATTCATCAGAGTTTCCTCGGTCATGATTTCGATTTAAATGTAAGTCTATTCTGAACGCAATACAAAGCAGATTCTTCAGTCTCCACGAAACTCGTTGTAGCAGGACGAGATCGAAAAATTGTGTCAACATAAAGGCGTTATTTTGCGATTCGGTAAATGACTATTGATTTTTTTGCAATATTTTGTAGCCTTGAAACCCTATTTCCTGCATCAATTTCCTACTATATAATCGTCTTTTCCCTTCTTAATCTTCTTAAAGCACCCTCAGTCTTGATTTTGATTTAGATACTAGTCTACTTCAATCAGTTTCAGTAATTTAAAAGGCTTTATGATACAAAAAGATCTATTTTTCTCACATCCACTATTCTGTTTTTGGTAACTTGCCAGAAAGCTTCGGGTTTGGTAATTTAATTTTAATAATTCATCCACCATCTATTTTGGTAATTCCAAAGGCTTTATATTCCGATTTAGTAGTTTTGATGGCACTGTTCTAATAGCTAAAACCCACGTAAGAACTGAAATAGGGTAATGCTAATGAAACAAAATAAAATAGGATGAAAATGTAATAGTTTAGAAACAAATTTCGGCTATATATTTGCAGATTAGGGGGGGGGGGGTAAATCATAGCGTATATTAAATACGCAAGCTAACCTAACCAAGGTACCCTTTCTCCCAAAACCCCAAAAAACTAAAGTTTAAATATTGTAAACACAGGGAGAAACCACTTTTTGCAATCAAATTCTCCGTTGGAACAACCTGTTTGACTACCGTCTTTTATTATCTATCTTGTGTGGGTTCCAGCTAATAGAACAATACCGTTTTGATATTTTGGAACCTTCAAAACCTATTTATCATATCTATATCCTATTACAGAGTCGTCTTTCCCCTTCCTAGTCATCGTAGAGCAGCCTCAATCTCGATTTCGGTTTAGATACAAGTCTGAAATGACGGGGACGCACGGGTCATTAATGGGCGAAAATCAGGACAAAACGAAGAAAACATACCCGACAGTACAGGTAAGTACGATTCATTAGGTCCATAAGATAGGTAAGATTTATTCATTATTATTTAAGTATAAGTTAATCATAATACGGTGCTATTTTCTACTGAGGCCGGTTGGCATGTAACTCAGGGAAAAGAGTGCATATCAATTAAGGGGGAACGGTCGGAAAAATTCCCGGCTATCTCTTCCATGTTAAATATTTAGCTTGTCCGGCGACAACAGACGCATAAAGGCAACAATTTTGGTTTCTATCTGTTCCCCTAATCTAGCAACATAATCTGAGTTTACTATTTTTTTTTATTTTTTTTTTACTGGGCTTCCTGAATTAGGCTTTTTCGTGCAAATTCCATTTCAACTCGTCTAAAAGAACGGTACATACAAGTTTAATAAAATTAACACGGACTTGCAGAGGATTTTGAAAGAAACAAATTGACTATTAAGTTTTTTTCCTAATTAATTCAAAAAGACATTTTCATCAGTTTATTTGTTTCTACTAAAAGTTGTTACCATCAGTTTTTTATTAGAAACTCCTGAACTGTTGCATATTTTACTTTCAAAAGGCGGGCATAAATACCGGTCTTCAGGTGATAAACGGTCAGGGTTTCGACTTATATCGGCTGGCATCATAAGTGAATGTTTCAACATATTATGCAAATAGGAATGCTCCGTCAAATTAGGTTGCGGTCAAAGAGTTTGAAAGACGAGAAAGGCAATTAAAGAAGAACTTGGTCTTGCTAGTTCACAAAATTGCTTTGTGAAAGATGGTAAAGAAGCGTAATAAAAGAGGCATTGACTTGGTTACTATGCAGAAGCACAGGGAAAAACTAAAAAGCTTGGAAGATCAAACTTTGGAAAAACTTCCAAAAAGCTTGGAAGACCAAGACTTCCTAAACATTTACTCGACTTGAACGAAACATCTCTTTTTCAATTCTATTCTCCTAGACTTTCAAACTAAAACCCACGTAATTTGCCTTATGAAGAAGCAAGTGACTTATGACCCTTCAATTTTTATCGTACTTGGTCCCTAGTAGAAATTTTTTTTTTAGATATGAGGATAAATCAAGTAAGTTACAGTTTTTGTCGCAAGGAGAAGGGCAGGGGATTGTAGCCCCCCTAACAAATAGCGCATACAACTATAATTCATTCTATTCTGTAGCGTAAAACTTGAAAAAAAAACTAGACTTTAATCTTCTACCTTCTATATAGTCACTGGCAGATCCAGGGATGGCCCCCCAAGATTTTTCTGGCACCAATTTGGTCAATTATTGGCACTCTTGTCACACTCCCCCTCCCCAAGATTTTGCTCAAGATCCGCCCCTGTAATTAGTGATATTTCTGCAAACAGAAACCCCACTATCATACGGGCAAGTGGAATACTTAATCACGATTTATGCAATGCAGTTTTTTTTTTACTTTTGCTTTATATATTTTAGTGCATAACTTTACATAAAGTTTTACCGAGAGATGCATAAGTCTTTATAATCTTTTGACAAGAAAGTTAAAAAAATGAGGGGGGAAGGAGGTTATTGAAGCTTCAAAACTTATAACTCTTTAATTTCTATCCCGCTTAGTCCTAGTAGAAAAAATGTTTGATAATACGAGATAAATATAGGGATTTAAATATTATTTGCAGCAAGAAGAGGGGTAGGGGAATGCTTTTTCTAGGCAACTATCATTCATTTTATTTTGTCGTGTAAATCTTAAAAAAAAACTAGACCTTGATTTATGACCTTCTGCTTTGTAATATTAACGGTTTATGCCATGTAATTTTTTTCTTACTTTTGCCTTAAATATTTTAATGTATTGTTTTACATAATATTTTACCCGGATATGCATAGCTCAACATAATATTTTGAAGGGGAAGTACAATTAATTCATGTATATGCGTGTGGGGGGGGGGTAGGGTGTATTTGAAGCTTCAAAACTAGGTTTCTAGGCCCCAATTTTCATTCTTTTTATGAGAAGCAGTTCAGGTCGTCGACTTTTTGTCGTAAAGTTCAACAGATAGTTCTAAAATAAGAGCAGCGAATTTAGTTCCTTCAATTCTTATCCCTTTAAAAAAAAAAATGTTTTCGATTACAATAAAATGAAAGGAACAAATTTTAAAAGGGGTCTAATTTCTATTTTATTTAATTATGAATTGAAAAGTAGAGGGGTCAAAGAAAATTTTTATGTGTAAAATGTACTAGATAAAAAAGAAATTCTAATGACTATAACATCACCGAGCAAAAAGAAAAATAATTGAAAAGAAGGAAAAAATCAATTAGATTTAATAAATTGGACTTAAATCAATCCAATACAAATAAGAGAAAAAAATAACGTGTAAGGCACCGAACATTTTTAAACACTTTTTTGGATGACCTCGGAGCTGACTCAGGCATCTTATTCCATACAAAATGATTCACCCAGGATTTAAGTCTGACCTTACGGAGGAACTGGCGGATCCAAGGGGGCGTGGGGGGCCCCCATTGTTTTTTAGCGTCCTCTTTCTCCGTTTTTTTTTCTTTTTTCACTTTTTCTAGAATTAATTTTTCCATTTGGTCAATTATTGGCATGTTTGTCACATTGCCTTAGCCCCCAGATTTTGCTCATTGGCGCCCTTGTCACATTAGGCCTCCCCAAAGATTTTGCTCTTGCTCTAGATCCGCCCCTGTACAGAGGGAGGAAAAGGAATTTGAATATAATTTGTATTTGATAGACTCGTTTCTGATCTCGAGTGATTATTTATTTGGATTGTTCCCTTCTTAGTATGAAATAGCAATAATTCACACTACGGCGTCCGGAAAAAACTGCCCCAAGTTTTTTTGGCGCCCTCATTTTGTTCTATTTTCTTTTTTTACCCTTTGTTTTGAATAAACTTGTCAATTTGGTCAATTATTGGGGGCCTTGTGACATTAACCCCCCCCCCCCCCACCAAGCTTTACTCTAGATCCGTCTTTGTTCACTGCAAGAAACTGAAATTTTACCAAACACACATAACATTACATTTCCTGACCCAGAATACATAGCATTTTTAGTAAATCGTAAATATAACTAAATAAATCAGCATAAATCAATATGTCAAAGGAACACTGATCCAACTATTCCATACGTAATTCGATTCAAATTGACCAAAACTGTGTTAATTCATAGCCTATATGCATAGACTAAACTTATTCCAAAGCTTATACGCCTGTAGGTTGTGAATTCTCAGAGATACTGAGGTTCATCTGGTTGTCGCTAGTGCTTAAGATCCATTCTTGACCTCTGTTAGGAGTTTTGTGCCAAGTTCAACAATGAAATACCCAAAGCTGTATCATAACGTTTGTTCAAATGATAGTTGTACCGCCATAGTTCCAACAATCACTAACAGTTTTCTCTTTCTTGTTGTGCTCTTTTCTTGTTGTGTTCTTGTTGTGTTCTTTTTGTTTTCTCTTTCTTGTTGTGCTGAAAATTGTTTTCCATTCGAATTCAGTTGTGAAAGTCAAAATATAAAAAGCCGAATGTGAACTCACAGTACCATTTAGACTCGGAATGGATTTGTACGTTTTTCTCCTAGAGCAGAATATCTATTGGTATCTAATTGATTAACATAAATTGCATGGGCGCTGTCAAGGAGGGACGTGGGTTGGGACACCCCCCTCCCTGTGGAACAGCAAGAGAATACAAAACTTCACTTTTGAAAGTAAAGCCCATGTCTAGTTTTTCTGCTTTATAGTCTGATTCATCTATAACTTAGTCATGTCCATTCTAATGAAGATATCATTCCTTGAAAAGACACCATTCCTTGGAAAGTTAACCATGATCTCTTGGCATAAGTTCTTTGCGGCGTCCTTGTGACTGTTGTAGTGTAGAATCAAAAATGCGAATGTAGACTCTAGACTACTTATGTGATTCCAAAAATGAAAGTACCGCAGTGGCGGATCTAGGAGGAGGGCGAGGGGGACGCGCCCCCTAACGTAGTCTAAAGTAGTGTAATTTACTTAATTAACGCAAGTTTGCGTTAAATAAATTTGCTCCTAACGCAAGTTTAACGGATCAACCTATTTGGCGTCCCCCTTAAAAATCCTTGTTCCGCCACTGAAGTGCCATAGTATAAATATTCCTTTATTTGAGGGGTGGGGGATTAAGCTCGCCTTTCTCTTCTTGGTGTATTGGGACCACTAGTATTCAACTCAATGAACAACTCACTGCAGTACCAAGCCACCTAAGGCCAACAGACGCGCACGGTCCTCCTTTACCGCTATTCGAAGTTTCACTCTTTACCTCCTACCACGAAGTTCCGACTTCCTTTAAATCCTTTCATATAACTTCTTCCCACCCGAGTCGGGATCGATCTGCTTTTTGTTTTTTCGTAAATGGATGGAACAACCTTTGGCAAAGAACAACCTTTGGCAACGTGTTATCCTTCATCCGTAAAACGTCTCCTACCCATTTCAACCGTTGATTTGTTGTTGCCCGAGAAAATAGGATAGAACCACATATTTGGTACAGATTGTTGTTTCCTACGGTCAGTCACACGGGTACCTAAAATATCCATAGACAATTCCTACCTACAACATTGAACAGATCTTCCTCTGTCTTTCAAAGCCGCCATGTTTCAGGACCATATTTGACAAATGTTAATACCCTACCTTCCAATAGTCAGATCTTGGTTTACAGACTAATCTACTTATTCTTCCGAACTTTTTTCAACTTTAAAAAGCAGCCTGGCCTTTGCTATTTCACATCTTCACCGTATCTACCATCTTGACTGAAAATGCTACCCTGGTAAGAATGTAACAACTACGCGGAAGAATGTCACTGGTAATTAAGAACCTTATAATCATTTTGATACTTCTAATTGGATTAGCTGTATTGGAATTTCCTCCAATGTCAGTTGGACTCTTTTATAGGAAAAATCGCCGTTTTAGTGCTCAAGATGACGAAGAGTAACATTTTTTTCTGTGGTCAGTTCTCTTACGGTCCTTAAAGAGGGGACTGGACTCTAAGCACAAATCCAATAAGATCCCGTTAACCTTTTTGCGACTAAAGGTGTGACACGGTCACTCGTGGGAAAAGAGGGAAAAAATGAGGGGGGGGGGGCTATTGTTTGCACAACAATTTTTGTTAGTTTTGTTATTATTGGAGTGAGGACGCTGCGACTTCAAACCGGAGGTTCTACGGCACAACAAGTTGAGTGGTATGCTTTTTATGAAAATACGGTTATTTTTGGAATATCTCCCTCCTCTCATTTTGGAAAATGTAGCTGGCATTCAAACACAAATTACTCGTTGTTGGTGACTTTAATTTGTGTACAAGTTGAATATTATAGATCAGCGTGAAAACTAGAATATGTTCAGTTGGCCTATATATCCCCCAGTGCTCTTTAATTTTTCATTTGGACTTAAGACCTCAAGAATAACAAAATAAAAACACTTTTTTTCGCCCTGGATTTTCCTTTCATAGGACCTAAACCGCTTCAAAACCGTTTCAAAACCGCTACTTTTCTAAGATTGTTTTTAAAATAATTGGGTTGTCTCAAAATTTAAGGAACGTTCATGTTTTTGTCAGTGTTGTCATTTTAAACTGTGTAAGTGAAGAAGCCGAGTAGTTAGCGCTCCAGACTTGAAATTCTGACCTCGGTGGTTCGAATGCTGGTGTCGTTGGCTATTTGATTTGGAACGGCGGTCAATGGTGTGACTCTGGAAGCGCAGCCAGAGTCGACCCACCTTTAAATGGGTACCTGGAGTAATCTGGGGGAAACCACGGGAAGAATCGAGTGATTTGCCCCCAACCCCGACCCCCCAAACGCAGACCCTAGTCTGCATGTGAACATATTATTTTTTTTTAAAGTAAATAAGCAAAACTGATTTGTTAAATTTGACAACACTTTTCTTTCTTAAAAAGTCAAAAATGAACAATCAGTTGTTTCCCAAGGACAACTAAAACTTCAAAGGAAAGCTAAACCTTATTAAGCTGTTTTGTTCAGTTTATTTTTAGCTTATTTTTTGATGATTTTTCACTCACGTTTCTTGTTTTTTTTTTTTTATTTTGCGAACACTTCTACCAAAAACTGTATAAATGTACGTAGTAGGTCTTTTTCTTCTTTTTTGTTTGTACAAATTGAATCACCCTTTGTTCCTAAATGTTTAGTACACTTACGGTTTTGTAAGTTTCCTTCTAATCAACTCAAACAATCTGTTTTCATTTTCATTTTCTGTTAACTCACCGCAGCACCAAGTCGCACGCTCCTCCTCCAGCTCAATCTATTCAAAGCCTCCCTCTTTACACCTTCCCAGGAAGTTCTCTATTCCCTTAAATCTTTCTATGTAACATCCTCCCACCCCAACCGCGGACGACCTGCTTTCCGTTTAGTCCTAGACAGGTGACCGAAAAGGACAATCTTTGGCAGTCTGTCATCTTTCATCCACGGAAAGTGCCCAAGTCATCTCAACCTTTCTCTCATTATAGACATGGAAATCGGAATTGAACCACACTTTTCGTACAGCCTAATATTTGTAATACGGTCAGTCAGTCGGGCACCCAAAACAATCCGTAGGCAATTTTTCTAGAAAACATCTACCAAGTCTTCATCCGCTTTTCGGAGCGTCCATGCTTCAGAACCATATTTGACCGCTGTCTTCACTGTAGCTTCCAATATTCTAATCTTGGTTTGTAGAAGTATCTTCCTATCCTTCCAAACTATTTTCAACTGTGAAAAAACATTCTGAGCCTTGGCTATTCTACTTTTAACATCTTTACTGCTCCCAGTGTCTTTACTAATAATACCTTATCAATCTTTTCGTTACCCGACGTCGCCTTTCCACCTTCACCCAGTCCGAGATTCAATGGCCTGATATTTGTAGCATTAATTTTTCAAACTTCTTCTAGCACCTTGAATTAGCAAAGCGTCAACAAGTCCCTTCAATTGGACCGCACTTCTACATTAAGTACTCAGTTCGTCAGCATAATATCAATTCGGGAGACATTTTCATCCCCATTTGATTTCGTAGTCTCTCATTACCTCTTCTGTGCTCCTTAAGACTAATTCTATCAAAATAACCTATAAAAAGAGGGGTAGTGCACAACCATGCTTAATTTCTGATTCTATACAGATCGAGCTGCTGACCTCTTTTCCTTAACTGCAGCAGCGTTATTCTTGTGCATAACACTAATAACTTTAATGTATTTGTCTGGTATACCAGACAAGGATAAAACCTTTACTAAATTTCTTCTATCAACAGAATCGAACGCTTGCTCATAATCTCTACAACTGAGGACCAAAGGTGTTTGAAAACTCAGGCGCTTCTCAATTGTTAACCTAAGAGTGAAAATTAGGTCGACACATCCTCAACCGTTTCGAAAACCGCACTGTTCTCCTCTTAAAACTTTGTTTACGGTATCTCTCAGTCTAAAATGTATCATATTACTAATTAATTTGCTACCTACAGAGACCAGACTAAGGCCTCGATAATTACCACACTCACTTTTATCACCTTTCTTATAAAGTGGCTTAATTAAAGTTTTCTTAAAATCGTTAGGTACTTCCCCTTTTCCAAAAATCATATTCATAATATTGAGTAGCTTACTTATAACCTCAGGGTCACCCTATTCAATAATCCCGTTTGCCACCTTTTCAGCACCAGTAGCATTATTATTTTTTAGTCTTTTTAGTGATGTCGCTAATTCCTCCTCACAAAACAAATCTTCCTTCACATCCAAGGTATCACAAACTTTTTCATTTATTTGTCTGGGTCCATGCTTCAGAACCGTATTTGACCGCTGTCATCACTTCATTCATTTATTCATTCACAATATTCTAATCTTGGTTTGCAGAAGTATCTTCCTATCCTTCCAAACTATTTTCAACTGTGAAAAAACATTCTGAGCCTTGGCTATTCTACTTTTAACATCTTTACTGCTCCCAGCGTCTTTACTAATAATACCTTATCAGTCTTTTCGTTGCCCGACGTCGCCTTTTCACCTTGACTTATTCCTAGCCTTAGCGACTTAGTCTTCTTAACATTAACTTTCAAACCTATTCTTGCATCCTGAACTCGCAAAACCTCTAAAAGTTCATTCATTTTGCTCAAACTTTCATCTAGGATGCTGAAATCACGAGCATAATCCTAGTTAAGGATAGTTTTTCTCCCCATTTGATTCTGTGGTCTCCCATTGCCTTTACTGTGCTCCTTAAGACAAAGTCAATCAAAATGATCCATATAAATAGGGATATAACACAACCCTGCTTAACTCCAGATTTAATACGAAACCAGCTGTTAACCTCATTTCCTACCTTAACTGCAGCAGTCTTAGGTGCTTATATACGCGCTGTAAAACCGGTTTCTTCGTTAGTTTCTTTCAGCTTACCGTGAGACAAACAAAAACAAGTGACAGAATAGATGGGAAATATATATTTTGGGCTATTTATTCGCACATTAGAGGTGGGGGGTAAAGTATTACGGACATTGTGAAGTTAGAAAACAATTCTTATTTTATAATATTCAGAATAATTGTACCTAACACATTTTGCATATAGACCCGGTACAGTTACCCCCCCTCCCTCATAATGTGCAAACATATAACCCAAATTTGTCTCTAAAGTATTATATTTTCATCATATTTGGAGATATTTCGTTAGGATTGGTCAGAGAAACAGGTTCTGCTTAGATGAAGAGCTTAACGTAGGCGCTATAACATATAAGTACCCAGTGTTATTCTCATTCATAGCACTAATCACTTCAATGTATTTGTCTTGTCTGGTATGCCATACAAGGATAATATCGTCGCTAAAGCTCTTCTATCAACAGAGTTGAACGCTTGCTCATAATCTATAAAACTGAGAACCAAAGGATTTTCACTTTCCTTGGTACTTGAATATGGGTCGTGAGTCCCTCTTTACCAGGTGTCCGCGAACGTAACATATACACGCCTAGAAGTTTTTACTTCCGTAAGCTAAATGTCTACATTTTTATTTATTTACGCTAGAGTACTTTTTGTAACGAAGCAATGACTTCGTGATTATTTTGCAACCGGTTTACAAAAAACCAGTCCTAAACATAATGAATAGAAAGGTTACTCGAATATTTTTCAACATTTACAGTTTGGTCAATTATAGATTTTACTGAATGGAACTTTTAATTTGGTAAGTTAGCCTTATTACCTTAATTAAGCCTCCGCCTGAATAGGATTCGAGGGAAGGGCTAAATAAATTTGCCTAAATGTTCGCTTTGAAATTATGGATTGATTGCAGAAAATGATAAAGCGGATTTGAAGATTTATTTTAATATTCGGTAGTGGTGCATTATACCTAACATAGCGCTATAGACTGTGCAAGGAATGCAGACATGGAGACCCGTCAAACGGGTATTTGCTATCTAAATTGATCGCAAAGTGTGGTTTCTCATTGAATTTACAATATTTAAACTGTTGTTTTTTGGGGTTTAGGGGGGAGGGAAAAGGTACTAAGGTTAGGTTATGTATGCTATGCTTTACCCCCCCCCCCCACCCCACCCCACTAATGTGCAAATATATAGCCCAAATTTGTTTCTAAACTATTATAAATTCATCCTATTTTATTTCATTAGCATTAACCAAACTTGACTTCTTTCGTGTGTTAGGTATGATTTTCAAATGAACGGGCAATATCTTAGGAGGGCTTGATGTCATATTGAATACGGAGGGGGGGGGGTCATAGTCATATTTAATCATTATTAAGCTAAGTCAATGGACTTTGAATGTTAACATGGAGATTGCATAACAATGCAGGGTTTTTCCATTTCAGTCATTACAAAACTCGGAGTGATAAATATATCGTCACATATTGCCGTAAATTATAATATGTGTCTTAATCTTATATCCTTCTTAAAAGACCTTGAATAATTGTTTAGTTTTTTTAGTATAATGCAAGAGTTCAGATATTCGAGTTTATTTATTCTTCAATAAATTTACATAAAAAACTTATACTACATATAAAACTTATACTACACTAATACTACATAAAAACTTCAACATGTCTCTCCCGTAAGGCTCCATGGCCAGGAAAAACATAGGAGAAACAAAAATGAAACAAATACATAAAAGAAAAGCATTTTCAACATAATGCATTCACACCTTCAAGAGACTCAACACACGCACAAAAAATCCAATCATCCACCTCAAAAATCCCCGGAATTACGACCTAGGTAGGGGAGTATCACATGATTTCAAATTATTTCAAATTGCATATTTGAGACTCAGCAAGGGGAATGCAAATAATTGGCTATTTCGGTAACTCTCAGCCAATCACTCATCTTCAGCTGGGAAACCACGGAATCCATTCCTGGGATTTTGAGTCTCAGTGGCATCGTTTCAAGAAGAACAGAATTGTCATGAATTTGCTTTAAACCATTTAATTTCTTTAAACCTGTTATCGTAGATACAGCCTAAGAGTCTTGTCTCCCACTCCCGCCACTGGATATACATCTCGGACCATATGTAGTCCAATCCGCGGGGACCTTGCTTAGCCAATCCGTGTTACGTTGGACACACCCGCCACTCCATACCTTCTCATGTCTCGGTGGCAACCTTTCGCCTCGAATGGCTTGCGCCATTTATGCAGAATTTTTAAAAGTGGACAACAGTTCAAATTGTAGAGAAGAGCAAAAATGCAGCCATAAATACTTTTAAAAATCCTCGTGCTTGAAGAAGTTGGAGTGAGTATACTATAGTGACTACAATTGGGGAAATGGGGCATGCATTTGCCTCCTAGATTTTTAGCTCCCCTTAGATTCTGAAAATTTTTTTTTTGGGGTAATTTAACTAAAAAAACAATTCTTACTTCATAATATTCAGCATAATTGTCCCTAACACATTTTGTATATAGACCCGCTACCCCCCCCCCCCCAATTTGCAAATATATAACCCAAATTTGTTTCTAAAGTATTATCTTTTCATAAACTAACGATAAATTTGGCTTATTCCTAGAATTTGAAAATACCTTTCACCCCTTCCTTAAATTTTCATGAATTGACGCCACTGCTATACTGCCCATTTTTCAAAGTTCAGGTCGTTTTGAGTCGTGATCAAACCTTTGTAGGCTTTTGCGAGTAAGGAATTAGCAATTCCTTTTTTTTTTGCTGACATAATCGGTCATAAAATTCAAGTCTTAAAATTGTTGACCATAAGAGGGGGGGGGGGAGGTGAAAGGCTTCTATTGATGATAGCTGACTCTTGGGACAAGGATACGAACAAAATAATCTAAAGACATCTGGTCCTGCAACTCTAATCTAAAACCGATGTACTCTCAGGAGCTATATTGCTCGCCGAGGCAGTTTGGTGGCTGACTTCAATTTTTGTTGCTTTGTCAAGAAAATAATACAACTGAAAAAAAAACTTTTATCGAGGAACTAGCCAGTTTTTTGACGAATTTTTGACGAATTGTTAAATGGATAAATAGTAAATTACTGTTTAGATTTTTGCTAAGCAACACACATGGAAGAGACAATCCTGAGGGAACATAACAACAATTAGAATTAGTCATTGATGCTGTTTAGGATTATAGTGCACCCCCCCCCCCTACAATCTTCGAAATAAATTTGAAGCACCTCTTGCAAAAACTTGGAAAATATGGAGCGGTAGGGGTTACCAAGTAGTAAACCTTTAAAAAATTCAGTTAAGTTTTCTTCCAATGTTAAGACATATACTCTGACACTGAGATTTACATGAAAGATGAGGGATTCGGTCACCAAAACCTTCTCCCACACCTTCGTTTCTTGGAAAAACGAATTTAGCTTCACAACAACAAGAGACGAATTGTTAAATGGATAAATAGTAAACTACTGTTTAGATTTTTGCTAAGCAACACACATGGAAGAGACAATCCTGAGGGAACATAACAACAATTAGAATTAGTCATTGATGCTGTTTAGGATTATAGTGCACCCCCCCCCCTACAATCTTCGAAATAAATTTGAAGCACCTCTTGCAAAAACTTGGAAAATATGGAGCGTAAAAATGTACTTTTAAAAATTCTGGTACCACTCCCCAATAGAGCGATCCACCAACCCCTCCCCCTGTCCCCTTAAAAGGCAAAACTGCATAAATGAAAAAGTCTGAAACATATCAACCCATTCAAATAAAGTTTTCATATTGTTTTCTTTACTACTAATTCTTCATCTTATCTGGTCATTGTATGGGTTTATGACCTAACACGCCACTCCGCGTCTAAATGTTCTGGAAAAGTGGGAGGTTCAGTTGGTTTCAAACTTAATTGCTATCTCATAATTTTGCTGAGTAGCATTTCGACCTTGTTGTATCCCATTTTTTGTTTTGTGGCACAACATGGGTGAAAACTGCACCTTGCACTGATACGATTCAATTTTTTTTTTAACTTTAAAAATGTAAAGAAGCTTAGACTTTCCATTCGAATGAGACTTCTCACTCACTGAAAGAAAGAAAAGAAAAAAGAAACACATCCATCTGTAACTGTGCTTAAAAAAATACGAAATTTTTTATCGTTTATAGATATAGTTATGGAATATCTGTTATTCTGTCCTCAGGGATGTTCAGCATGATGGTTGAATTTTCATTAAGATTGGATCTGTTATAGGGAGTCTCTATCCACCTCTCCTTGTTTAAAATTATGTCCTTATGTAAAATTATGCAAATTTTTTTATGCTTATAGCTCTTGAAACGTTACTTTAAAATATAGTAAATTGTATCCTACTCATTTATAATCTGCATTAGGAGTAATTTATGATTTCGATTAATGTTGCCGAGGATCACTTGATGCCATGGACTGTTTGGGTGGTGCTGTCGGTAGTGATAACAGGTACCTGGATATAGTTAACAATACTTCTTAATTAATGTGTTTGGTTACAACTGTAATACATAAACATCGTAACAGAAATTGACACTTGGCATGTATGTAAGCAGGGGTGTATTCAGGATTTTTGCTCGTGGTGTTACTTTTTTTAAACATCAAAAATTTGTTCATTTGCATTTTTGTTACATTTTTATGAGTCGGACAAAAATCTCGGGGGGCAGGGGGTCCAACCCCGAACCCCCTCCCCGGATATAGCCTTATATGTAGGGATTTTATTCAGGACGGAAGGGGGGGGAAGTTACCTGGAGGGGTGTAACTACAGAAAATAGATGAATTATATGAAACATTTAAGACAATTTAGGACTTATCGTAAGAATTTCGATATTTTTTTTTTCAGGGGCAGTGACTTAATTTCCTCAAGATCCTGGGGGGGGGGGGGGGTAAAGTTGGAGCCAGTTTTCCCAAATCAAGTGAAAATGACAGTAAAAACTTAAAAATGAGCCATATAATACCATAAAGGTAAAGATATAGTAAAGAAAACTGATCTGTTTCTGTACTGCTTGTAATGCAGGCTTATCTTAGTTTTGACAAGATTTTTTTTGGGAAACTAGATTCTAGCTGGGGTGGCAAACTGGGGTCTGGAGGGGAAGTTGCACCCCCCTGCCCCATGGTGAATTACACCCCTGTCGGGGGAGGGAGGTATTGACCTGTAGCTTCTCCATTCTCATTTTTCTTTTATTTAAATCTATAATTTTTTGTTTGTCCCATACAGTTATTTTGTAACGCTTCAGAAGTAATGGTTTTCTTTGTGATATGTTTATTATAGCTATTTGTGCAAATTACTGTGATTATTATTATTTCTGTAGCTCTAGCATGAAAAATTGCTCTAGAGTGACTTTTTACGTGTCTGTTCCATCTATTGTATTGAAGATAAAAGACGAGTTATTTCTCACGTTTATCTTGTGTTTTCCAGGAGTAGTGTGACCTCCAACCCTTTGGTTGACACTTGGAGAAATTTGGCATCGCCATCCTTTGACTTAAGTAAAATTATCGATTTTATATTTTTATCTGATAGTCTGTCAAAAAAGAGAGAAAATTGATAAGCAGTTTTCATCTCGCTAAAGGATAAATAAATAAAAACAAAAACCAGCTCATGTTTGCCAATATCATTTCATCTTCCTGTATGTCTTTTGTATTTTTTTTTTCTTTGCTTATTTCCGAGGATGGTCTCTTGTTGGTTATTGTATTTTCCCGTGTATTGATCTATAGCAGGCTTCGGTACTCTTGCATTATATGGGCCTTTCTAAAAAGTCAAGTTTGGTTAATGATAATGAAATAAAATAGGATGGCTATATAATAGTTTAGAAAAAAATTTGGGCTATATATTTGCACATTAGGGGTGGAGGGGGTAAAGCATAGCATATATTAAATACGTAACCTAACCTAGGAACCTCCCCCCTCCTAAACCCCAAAAACAACAGTTTAAATATCGTATACGCAATGAAAACCACGCTATCATTGTATTACTCTATAGCGGTTAACCCGTCAAAAACAGGTTTTTCGTCACTGGTTTCCTTGTAAAGGCCCATATAATGCAAGATTACCCAGGCTTCTAACGAACCATGTTATCTAGCTTAACTTTGGATTATATCAAACTATTTTTTTTTTCAGTTGTGCCCCCTACCCCTGCCCTACCCCTGTACCCCTGCCCTGTAGCAAATTGCGCCCCTGCTCTCTACTATGTTGTTACAGACTTTATCCAAACTCTCTATGGAGTCTAAAATTGTGCAGAAATCAATGTTAATCACGGTTAAAATCAATCACAATCCCAGTATGTGGCATATCTTAGAAATTATACATTTAATGCTTTTTAGCTGGAAAACTTCCATGGGACACATGCCATAATCCGGTGCAGCTTGGCCACCAACGAGCAAGACCCTGTTCCACACGTACATTCCCTTGAAGGAGATTTCCAAGGCGATGGCGCCGATTATCAAGATATCATTGTAAATAACATGAATGACCACACTGCCAGGTAATCTTCTGTTCTTGTATACTACTTGTTGTTTACAAATCTAGGTTAAATTTAGTATCATATTACATCTGGGTTTATGTGCAACATGAAAATCCATGTTATACCTATCAATTTTTGGAATCATCTGATATTCCCTGTTATTTAACTACTGTCTTTTTTTCAAAACATGTCGTAATATAGTCAGTTCTGGGACTTATACAGGGGGGGAATCTTGCCTCCTCCCCCAAACTTCCAAATTGTCCCAAATTTCTGTGAATTTTTATTATTTAGGGTACTTTTATTATTGCCCCTCCCCCCCCCCAAGAAAAAAAAACTTCTGCATGGATACCTATATCAGTTCTGGCCATTATTTTCTGTATACTCTTTTCGGAATCACAAAGTCCTTGCTGCAAATTTTCTTTCTGTCTAGACACTCGAAAACATGCTTGCATACGAGTCTAACCCAGGGATTTTGTGAGATGTCTAGAGGCTTCCTTGGGGGGATCTCAAAATTGTTTTTTTTGTCCCCTTCATTGTTTTTTTGTCTTATTTACTTTTTAGGGCACTGCTTTTCAGTTTTACGAGGGTTTGCCGGTAACAAATCTCAGGAGGGTATTAACCCCCCGCACGATTTACACCTTTATGTGCAGGTTTACCTTTCGGTGGATTGGAACCAAAATTTGGTGGTCTATTTCTGAAGGAAATTGATTTAGTCCAGGCTTATATGGGCCATCCAGAGGTGTAGGTAGGGCTTACAGCGTCTAGGGCGTAATATAAGACCTAGGGGGTAAGAAAGATGATCTAGCGTCTTTACTTGTTTATGATGGGTGCTTCTATATAGAAGAAAAAGGCAACTGAAGAAAATAAACAGATCTGTATATATGTTAACGTGAATGTCCAAAATTGAGGAATGTCCGGAATACCTTTATTTCTCCTTGGATTGAGTCAGCGTTGCCAGTCAACTTACCAGTTTTATGCAAGGTTTGATGGTGACAGGTTAGGCTAGGTTGGGTTAGGTTTTTAACCCATTTCTGAGATTTATAATCTAATTTTAAGATTTATAATCTAATTTTCCTGAAAGAAAATTGATTTAGTCCAGGCTTATATGGACCATCCAGAGGTCTAGGTAGGGCTTACAGCATATAGGGGGTAATATAAGCTTTTTTACCTTTCATGAAGCATATCTAAATAACGCCCGAACAAACTCTGTGTCCAAGGACAAGTTTACCCACTTGCTTCCCTCGGTATAGCATTGGATTTGTAAGGGACAATTTTAAAATCGAAGTAGTTGTGGGTTTATTTGATATTTTCTTTGAACTTGCCTACTTGTCAAAAAATTAAAAAAACCGAAGAAATACTGCAATCAAACAGTTCCGTGGTAACGAACTGTAAGTGAGGAGTGAATCAGCCCAGTAGTAACCGAACTTCAAAAAAAGAATTTTTGTTAACAATTAACACAATGTTATAATATGTTACATACTATGTACGTTGTTATAATATTAACAGCAACACAACAAAGAAAAATTACGTCCTAGCACTAAACAATGTTTACCAAAAAATTTTTAAATTGTATTTCGTTGGAAACAATATGCATTTTTAACAGCTCACTTTTTTAGGGCCATATCTAGTATTTTTTTAGGGAGAGGGGGTAATTATTGTTCGGAGGAGGGGGCTCTTACAAAAAAAACTTTACAAAACATATCAAATTTTGTTTATATGCATTTTTATTGTTTTTTTATAAGTAGAATCGAACCTTTGGGTGAGTGGGTGGGGCTGAAGCCTGGTAGGTCCTTCGCTCCAGATACGACCTTGAGCTTTTATTTGATAGAAATCTTTTTTTTTATTTTGCTTTCACTTTGAAAATGTTTAAAATACATGTTGCTTTCTGACACTTGTGCTATAATTGGGATACAAGGGGGACAACTTCCCAGCTCATACATCTAGTAATTTCTGTTCGTTGTGAGTTTGGGTTGAATATCAGTTTTATGTTTGGTACATTATAAGTTCATTAATGGTTTCTTTTTGTATTAAGTCTAACATCTTTTAATTTTAATATCTGTTTTTTTTAACTCTAATTTGGGCACAAGGGGACGACTTCCCAGTCACATATCTAGTAATTTCTGTTTGTTTTTACTTTGAGTTGAATATCAGTTTTTTTCGGTATATTATAAATTCATTATTGGTTTCATTATTTTTACTTAAGTTGAATATCTGTTTCTTTTAACCTTTATTTCATTGTTCATTATAATATGTGGAAGTTTTTTTTTGCTCTGCTCAATATATAACTTCCCTCTTTACTTTTGTTGAAAGAATAAATTTTTTTTTATTTAATCTCTCTTGGTTTTAATTCACTTCTGTAAAATTAACTTAAAAAAACAAGTTTTTCCGAGGGAAGTAAAAAGCCAAGTTGAAACTTAAACCGAAAAAAAATTGTTACTTCACAGCCTATTCAATATATATCAATAAAACTAGTACAAATAAACCAACTAACTATGTTTCAAGGATTATAGAAAACTAGCGCTTAACTGAATACACAAATGTCAAGTATAAAAAACAGGGATATTGATTTGGGAGTCAAAAGTGAGTATGTAGCCTGACAACAATAAACTAATCTATAAAGCTTTTCATATTCTTACACCAGTTGTGGCATCAGTAACATCCAGTATACAATTAGAATTGTCTTAAAAACATAGGCGTAAAATTCGAATATTTTTTTAATAACCACAAACTCATTGAACAGCATACAGAAATACTGGATTGATTTATCAGGTAGTATTTTAGTCTCGCCAGCTATAATACCAATAGTGATTAATATACAATCTTAAATTGTAAGAAATATGATATAGTATTACTTGAAATGAAGATCAAATAAAACATAATAGGAACTCTGGAAATCCGGTTTTTTCTCTCTATACAACAGTGAATTTCAAGCTATGATTGATATTTTAAACTTCGAACTTGTCTACAAACTAATCACGACATGTCCTTTTGAGAACCAAAACGAGAGCCAGGCATTGAACTGAGCCACCGTGCTGAAGTGATACCAAATTAAACCAAAAACAAAATAAATAAAGCAACAATCATAAAATGGATTGTTGATTTACCTTAAAAGGGATTGATAATACTTTTATTATGTAAAAAGTGTCCTTAATTGGTTTGCTTTTACTGTACCAAAACTCCTATATTATGTTGTGTTTTCAGTAAAGCGCTAGTTTTCTATAATCATAGGAACATAGGGAAACAGGATTAGTTGGTTTATTCGTACTAGTTTTATTGATATATATTAGATAGGCTGGGAAGTAATAATTTTTATTCATTTTAAGTTACAAATTCGCTCTTTGCTTCCCTCGGAAAAACTTTGTTTTTTTAATTAATCTTTTCTCGTTTTTGATTCAAATTTCATGTAGAAACAACGCTATCATGATCTTTTTATTTATACGGAATAATTTCTGTTCGTTTTAAGTTTTAATATCACTCCTTAGTTTCAGTTGAAAACTTATTTTTAATATTATTTCTAATCATCACCAATCTAAGGGAGATTAGACGCCTCTAGAAAATAGTGCAGACAACCTTGACAGCTATGAAAAACTTTCCGTCTATAATGTAAAGTTCATTATCCATATTTTACAAAACAATGCATGTTTTTGAGGAACGTTTGTTTTTTTATGAATAAAAAGCTGTTTTTACTCGGCCGGCTTCACCTGAAAAAGCCGTAGTGAAGACAGGGCCTTATAAATTGCCTACTGACTAGCAGAAACTAGAAGGCTACTGTAGAAAAAGAGAACTGTTTAAGAGTTTATTTAAAAGCCTATATTTATGCCTAATCGCTTTTTAAAAATTTGACTTGATAGCACATTCCGTTAAAGTGCGCTTCCGGTTGTTTCCCCCATTTTTTTTCAAATAAAAAAAGTGCCCTTTTCAATAAAATGACCGAAAAAGGTGTTTTTTAAAACCTTGGCAGGAGAAAAAAAAACTAAAGGGGCAAGGACGTCCCTTTCCTTCGATTACTGCCGTTATTACTAGCACACAGGCTTCATTGCAGAGTGAAGTTTGAAGGTTCAATTCAAAACTGTTGATCATTCAAGCTTAATTTTTGGTAGATTTTTAGTTGAAAAGTTTTTGGTTTTAGTTAATTTGTTTTCGTAATAATCTTACTTTAAGATAAGTAGGCGATTTATGAAACTTACTAAGAGGTTTTGGAGGGGGAGTATATGTGAGGTGTTCTTATAATCCTCCAGTTAAGGGTTTTGGACTATAATTATTGCAATGGTACCGTTTTGTTCTTCCAAACTCTTCCACTTCAGAAGTGGCACCAAAAATGCCGTTTTTAGTGCTCTATGGCACTTATGGATGGTGAAATTGATAAAAAGCACGTAGATGTAGTAGCTTTAAAATGAGCTTTCCCAGGATATGCTTTAAAAAATGAGTGCATCACATTTGCAAAAATAATGAATTATCTGAAAAGTAATCATAAGAAAGAATAAACCATGATTGAAAAAAAAAAAAAAAAATCCAAGCAGGAATTGAACGCATGATAATCTAATTTGAAGTCCAGCGCTGTACTAACATAAGCACGCTTCTAATAATCTAATTTAATATATTGGTGTTTGTAGGACTTTAATTGCGTAGTTTATTAAGAGGGCCTGGAGGAGGAACATGTGGAAGGTGTTCTTGTTAACCTCCAGTTAAGGGTTTTGGATCATAATTATTACAATTATACCATTTTATGCTTTCAAAATTTCGGAAGAAATGGCACCAAAAGTATTGTTTTCAGTGCTATATCTCACTTACGAATGGTAGAATTGATAAAAAGCACGTAGATATGAACAAAAGTTTTCAAATGAGCCATTAAACATCACTCTAAAAAGTTCTGGTAGCCCACTAGTCCCAGCTTTTCCACTTGAGACATGGGACAAAAAGTGCCGTTTTTAGTGCCATTTGGAAATTGCGGGTGATGGAATTTATAGGAAGAAACTAAATATGAGCAATGTTTTTTATATGAGCCATCAAAAATCTACCTACGATGTTTAGCGCCACCACTTGAAAACGGCACAAAAAGTGCCATTTTAGTGCCATATGGTACTTGAAAATGGCGGAATTTATAAAAAGCACGTAGATATAAGAAATTGCTTTTGAATGAGCTATTAAGCATCTCTCTACGATGTTCGGGTAACCCGCTAGGCCTAAAAAAAAAAAAAAAAAAAAAAAAAAAAAAAAAAAAAAAAGGGAGACATATAATTGCTACCCATGAAAAAAATTGATTTTCCTTGTTGTTCAAGGAGAGGGACTGAAATTTTCCTGCACAAGGTTTTCGACAATGCTGATTCCAATGGTACATTTTTCATTTTGGTCTAACACCATTTTCGAGGGATTTCAGGTTTTTTTCGAAATCACCACAAACTTCTTTTCGCAATAAACTTTTACTTTTAAGACGAACCGGAATAATAGTTACCATTCCTGAATCAATGTTAAATGGCAATCTTTTTTCACAAGACAGTTTTTTTCAAAACGTGTTTCTTAACTTTTAGTTACTATGGGCTGTGGTTCGCTCTTTACTAGGTTGCAGTTAGGTTACCGCTGCAACCATGATGACAAATAACAAGAGAGAAGAAGAGTTATAAAAATGTCTTACAGATGATGATTGAGTAATTTATGATTTTATTCGAAGGCCCTCATTAAGTGAACAATAAAGATTGACCTTTCACTAAGGGCCCTAATTAAAAATTAAAAATAAAATCTGAATCTAAGCAAAAAACAAATTTCCGAATGTTTTTTATATAGTTTTTTTTTATTTATATACAACTTTTTTTATAGTTGTCTTGAAAACAAAGATGACGTGAATAAAATTTTTTTGTATTTTTTTGAGTTTATATTTTTGGCCGCTTTTATCCCGAGAAGTATTTAAACATTCCTTTTGTCAATGTATTGTCACAGCCGTCAAATAGACTACAGATTAAATCCTAAATTAGTTTCTCAATGGTCCAAGTAGCGCTATATTGTCTTCGAATGGTCACTATCTGCAAATTGCTGGGTGTCAAAACATTAAAGAGTTCATCCTCCGTTCAAAATAAAATCATTTTAAAATATTTTTTAAATTTTAAACAATTTAAGTTGTGCCAATTAAATTTTGCCTCCACTAACAACGATTAAAAGAAAAGTTAATTTTGAATTTGACCAATCGAAACTAACGTCTTTTCCGGGACGCCTAAAGATAACACAATGTTTTTCCAAGAATATATGTAGGATAACGCATTTTTTTTAAAAGACATAGAAAATAAAAAAGAACAGCAGACATAGAAAAGACAGGAGAAAATAGAAGACTAATTTCGTAAGGTCTCAGCAGTCTATCATCGGCCATGAAATCAGTAAATTTTAGTATATAATGTAATTCTCTCAAAACATTAAGTAAGAGCAGGTTTGCAGTAAAGCGCTAGTTTTACTGAAACTATGATTCTGGAATTCTAGAATCCTAGGATTCTATGGAATTTTTGACAAAATTCTATATTTTCCAGGGAAAGCTTAAGAGGAATGTGAAGCAAAACATATATATGAACATATATATGAAAGCAAAACATATATATGTATTATACCGTATTTTAGCAAAAACTAGTGATGCTTCTATAATTTTATTGCCTTGAAACTTCAAAAAAATTCAAAAAGCAATAACGACACAGAAAGACAAAAAAATTATTTTGTAGCGACAAAGATTGTGGCAAAAATTTCAATTTTTGCCATCCCCCACTCTGATAAAAATCCATATGTAAGTTCCTGGAGGGTGTAAATAGACTGGGCTTTCTAGATTCTGTAACTTACAAAAACGAATGTTAGCGTCCTATCTCACTCACCTTTTTGTATATCTTATTTTCATTGCAGAATATATCTATTATTTTGGTGGATTGATAAAAATTAGGCTATATATTGACGTTTGATATGTAGTCTTATACAACGTATTTAATGTATATAATGTTTCGCTTGTGTCTTTATGGCCTATTTTTTTTTTTTAATAATGGAATCATTTTTCATTCTTAGAAATTTGTTTGTGTTTTTGTACATGTCATCCAACAAGCAATAAAATAAAGGAAATAGCCTGCTTTAAAAAACTTTCTATTACACAGAGGAAGAATATATTTTAAAGCTCTTATTTTCATTTTATTTTCCCCCAATAATTCCATATTAACGCTTGTTTTTTACAGTCAATGTTTTTTTTGTGATAAAATTCCACAATTTGCATTTTTATTATTAACTAAAAAAAGTAGTATAAGGCAAGGCTTTAGATTTTTGATTCGGTAAGTGAAAAACAGTTAAGTCTTTTTCATTGGCAGTAGCACCACTTCTTATGATGGCATAATAAAGAAATTCAAAAAGCAACTATGACAACAAAAGACAAAAGAATGAATTTTTTAATGCCTTCTCTGAAACAAGCCTAATAAGTGCTTGCAGGATATATTGGTTTGATAGAGATCATCGCTTATACTAGAGAAGGACTTCTCAGGGTTGCCAACTGGTCAAATTTTATTTCAAAATGATATGTTACCATGTGCCGGGCCACAATGACATAATAGGGCAAAAAGTGACATTTTAGAAAATTGGGACATAAAAGGGCAAAAAAGGGACATATTTTGTAGATATATGAGATAGAACGAAACATTTCCCAACTGGATATATATTTTTGGTAAAAAATCTCACTTTTCACCAAAGTAGTACTTTTTCTCGGTAATTTTTTTTTGAGCATCCAGGTTTTGCCAGAGATGTCGTAAGTAAAGGAATTTCTCCAAAGTAAAGGATTTATGTGTTTATATGATTTTTGGGCGCTCACAGTAACTCATTTAGTTTGATTGTTTCCCATTTTGTTTTTCTTTTTCATTTTAATGATGTTATTTGGCCGCTTTGAAAGAAGTTTACAACGCGTCTTTTGGTCATTAATACAACTTGTAAAAAGATAACGTCTAGTTTTTGAGATTTCAAGATGGACACATTTTAGTTAAAAATTACACACTTTTGGATGCTCAGAGGACACACTCATGGACTAAAGAGTTGGCAACCATGGGGCAGCTACCCATCTCACACACCTTTGTGTTTCTCTTATTTCATCCAAGAATATATTTTGAATGCTTGTTTTTTAGTTTTCAGGGTATAACAATAATTCATACTGGAAAGAAACATGTAAAGGAAGTATTAGAAAGGCGATTAAAATCCCTGTTCATGCAAGAAGCTTTGGTAACAGACAGAAATAGTCAGTCACTGTCTAGTCAAGTTCTGCAACATGTAAGTACATCCTGAAATTTATTGATTTGGTTGCAATATAAATGCAGCCTTTCCAGAATAGGCACCTTTAAAAAAAGCTTCAATTAAAAATTTTTTTTTACTATTTATATAAAAATATATTACTATTTAGAGAAAATAAATTTATTTTCACCAAGACCCGCGGTTGACACAGAACGACATCGTCTCGTGCAGAAAGCATACATATTTTTGTAGGTGAACTTTGTTTTGGCATCATGGAGCTCTGTTATGAGGCCCCTCCCCTTCTGAATTCCTTAAATTAAGAATTTTTTTGGATGCATTTTGTAAGATTGTCAGGAAAAAACTCTAATCCTCCCCCCCCAAAAAAAAGATGGCGCACGCACCTGGCTCTCATGATAAAGCACACTAACCGTAGCATGCTGCGAAAATTTTTCCCCGTATTTTCTGATTAACCTCTAATTGAAATAAAGGTAAAACTCCAGCCCCAATGGCCTTGTGGGGTAGCTTAGCTCATAAAATTTGTGTATTGATTTTTGTATTGATTTTATTACTTCTAAGTATCCGAATGTTGGAGTTTGCGTTAATGGTCATAAGAACGATCTAAGAATTGAAAGTTTCCTCAGAAGTCAAGGACTCAAGCAAATAGTAAAGTTTCCGACTACTAAAGGTAATACTAAACTCGACGTAATTTGCACAAATTTGTCAGAATATTATAATGAACCTCAAGACCTACCACTACTTGGTAAAGTGCGCTCTGCTGCATTCGTGTAAAGTAAAATATGTCATTGAGAAAGTTTCCTACCGCACCTTTTCGGACAGGGGTCTACTAGAATTTGGAAATTGGATTACATCCGAGTCCTGGGATGAGGTAGCAAATTTAGAGTCCTCTGATGAAAAAGCTAAATTTTTGCAAGGTAAATTAAGAAATAAATATATAGAATGCTTTCCTGAGAAAACGTTCAAGTGGTGCAACACAGATCGTCCATACTTAACCAAAGAAATTAAAGATTTGATTGAGTATAAAATTTAACTAAGAAAAGAAGGGAAAATAGGAAGTGCTAACATGCTCCGCAACAAAGTATGTAAAATGCCAAGAAAAGCTGTGGCTGAGTATTACCACAAAAAAATTGACAATCTTTTTGAATCAAAGCCTAGCATGTGGTGTAAGGAAATAAAATAAATTGGTGGAGAATCCCCTAGTGGTGTTGATTTTTGCTCAGATTCTAACGATTAAACAGTTGCTAATAAGTTAAATGGTCATTTGGTCAGAATAATCCAGTCTTTGCCGCGTCTTGATGTAAATTGAACGAACCAAGAGTATCAGAAAATTCCACATAGTGGCGTACCTTTACCTACTATTTCTGAGGATCAAGTTTTTAGTCAAATAAATAACCTTAAACGAATTAGTGTAACTCCCATAGATATTCCGATTGAACTTATAAAAGCATTTCCCGACAAATTGACTAAGCCACTAACACACATTTTTAATTGCATTTCAACTTATTCAGTTTACCCACAAATATGGAAAACGGGGTTTGTTACTCCAATCTCTAAAAAAGATACTGAACTTCTATGGTGTGAGGCCAATCACTTTGACCCCCTTTTTCAGCAAAATATATGAAAGTATTGTAGCAAATTGGCTAAAAACTGAAGTTGAACCCCTCCTTGATCCTCATCAGTACGGTAACAGAAAGAATACATCAACATCCCATTATCTAGTCAGTCTTTTACATTTTATTCTTAAGCATGTTGATGAACCTGGTAAATGGCTAAAGTTGATAACAATTAATTTTAAAAATGTTTTCAATTTAATTGATCATAAAATTTTAATTTTTAATCTTCTAATTGATTTGGAGTGAATGTTGCTGTTGTGAAAATGATTCAGAGTTTTTTAATAAATAGTTACCAAATTTTAAAATATAAGAAGTCTTTCTTTGAACCCGAGCCAGTTTTTTGTGGAGTACCTCAAGGTACCATTCTGGGTCCTATTCTTTTCCTAGTTATGATCAATGATATCGCTAATGATTGTGAAGACCGCTGGAAATATGTTGACGACCTTACCCTTAGAGAAATTTGTGAATCAAATAAATGCAGCAAAGCTCAAATTTTAATTGATAACGTGAAGACTAAAGCGTCCAGTTCAAATATGAAAGTAAATGACAGTAAATCTTCTATTTTGACTATTTCATTTTTAAATTCTTCTGAACAAAATTTTCTACCAACTATCTCTGACTCTCTTAAAGTAAGGGAAATTAAACCCTTGGGAGTTATTATTACCAGTGATTTAAAATGGGGAGCAAACACATCTAGTCTAGTAAAAAGGGGTATGCTGGGCTGCAGATGCTCAAGCTTATGTCGAAACATGGCGCCCCTCCAGATCACCTCCTCCAAAAACTTACATCTTTTATTCGCCCAATTCTGGAATATGCATCTCCTGTTTGACATTTTGGACCGACGACTGAGGAAAGCGCCAGGATCGAAAGAGCTCTAATGATAGTATGAAAGCAGGCAGAAATGTCTTATGAAGAGCTGCTGACAAAGTTTAAAATACAAACTTTAAAAAAAGAAGAGATAAACTCTGCATGGATTTCGAAAGAAAATCTCAGTCACCCAAGTCACAAAACCCTTTTCCCCCCTTTCAATCCACAACAAAACGACTCCCGCGCAGGGTTGCAGTGCCTGTTGAGAAACTTCAGCCGGTACGCTGTGCCCATCAGCGGTTAGCGCAAAAGTTTTATACCTAGTTTCGTAAATATGTACAACAAAAATTTCTAAGTTTTGACCCTTCATATTTTTTATGTATTTTCATTAATTTTATTGTTCTCTATTTATTTTTAATTTTGACTTTTTAACTAAGTGTAAATTTTTTTTAAATATATTTTTTACAATGAATTATGTTTGATGTGAACGTTACGTTCTGAAGATGATATATATATATATATATATATATATATATATATATATATATATATATATATATATATATATATATATATATATATATATATATATATATATATATATATATATATATATATATATGTATATATATATATATATATATATATATATATATATATATATATATATATATATATATATATATATATATATATATATATATATATATATATATATATATATATATATATATATGTATATATTGATAGTGCTTTTGAGATATATATATAGTGCTTTTTTTGGACGTAAAATTCAAATTCGGCGATCATGCTGTGATAGTAATTTTTAAAATAAAATTATATTCTATTCTAAAATGGGCTAGCTGGCCATTTATGGCTAGCTCATGGAAAGAGGTGGCTAAAAACATTTCCATAATAAAATTGTCCATATTTCTGGAAAACTTAGCGCCAGTTGCGGTTTTAGACCTTAATATCTGGGGGGGGGGAGAGGTACCTTAATAGGAGTGTAAAAATATAAATACAAGGAACTTAATGTCGGTTGTCCGAAAAACTGGGGAGGGTAAGCCCCCCCCCCTGCCCAGGCCTAGAGCCGCCACTGCTTATTTATTAAGCCATTCAGTGGCACTAGTCATCCCTTTTCAGCTTTTTAACATTAATTTAATAATTTATTTGATTATTTGTTTAATTAATTTATTTTATTTGTTTTAAAATATTTTATATTGTAAATAATAATTTATTTTCTTGTCCACTTTGTTAAATAAACAAGCAGAGCATAAAAAGAAAATAAGGACAGCATAACTACTGAGCAAAACACCTAAGCGCTAAGTAGACAGGTCAGTGGAGAAAAGGGGCCAAGGTTAAAACATCTTGAACAAGCTTTTAAAATAGTGCACTTTGTAAAGGTTTCTTATTTTTTTTTTTTTTTTTTTTTTTTAGTAAAAAGACCGGGCCGAACTAGCCCGTACTGTTGTACTACCTTCCGCCAGAATGTAAAATTTATTTCAAAGAAACGTAAAGTTTTCAGAAATTTTTTTGCGGAGACGCTAGCAAGTGATTCAATGATGACGTCTACTTTGGGTAAATTGGAATGGTAATATTGTCTGTATGGGAAACGTAAATATTTAGAATTTTTGGTAAGGTGAGGAGTTACTTAGATTTTCCGTATTTACTGGAATTTGTGCAATATAATATTGACAAAAATGTAAATCGGTCGTGTGGAGAAAGCTGGGTGTTGACTGTTTGGCAATGGCGTATTTTCGTCAAAATCCTGGGAGAGGGCGAAGTTGGAGCCAATTGTCCCAAATCAATCGAAAATGGCAGTGAAAACTAAAAAAAAGCCATATAGTACCATAATGGTAAAGATATCCTAAAGATAATTAACTCGTTTCTGTGGATGTTTGAATTATGCAGGCTTATCTTAGTTTTGACAAGATTTTTGAAGAAATTAAATTTTAACTGGGGGAAAGCTGGGGTCTTCGGAGGGGCAAATCGAGGTCTGGGAAGGGCATTTACACCCCCTCCCTCTGCCCCATAACAAATTACGCTCATACTGTTTGGAATTAAAACGGATTTTTTTTTTCTATTTGTCCAATCGCTTACTATAGTGAAATGCTGGTACATATATATTATTCGACATGTCTTCTAGCTTCCATTTTTCTATTGTTTCTTGGCATTGGCACCCACAAGATCTATCCGGGGGGGGGGGGGAAGACGGATAATCACTGCTTCCCTTGAATTCCAAAGCTTGCATAAAAGTAGAAGGTTTCGTAACATCAGTTAAAACAAATGCGACACTGTTTTAGCTGCAATTGTTTTTTAGATCTTAGTGCTCCCGAGATAAAACTTATTAAGTGTAGTGCCCTCTCCACACAAAATTAAATGTCTGCAAGCAACCATTTTCCCTGGTCGATTAGAATTAATAAGCTCACTTCCAATTTTATTGGAAGACAGTGAAGACACAAAACAAAGATATTTTCTGAAATTAAAGGGGAGGGGATGTAATTCCCCCCCCTCCTCTGCAATCGGGCTCACTGTCACTTAGTTGGGTCATAGACCTTTAATTTTTTTTTGCTGAAAAGCACATAATATGTTCAGTAACTGGAATTTTTTTATTGGCCATTATCTGCTTCATTTACAGTCACCATCATTAGCCTACACTAGACCGACGATAAAATTATGAACATTAAATAATCTTAATTGAATTAAGTAATTTAATATTTAATTGAATTAATTAGCTATTTAACTTAAAAAGCTTTTCACGACAAAAAGTTTTTCAAAGGAATGCCAACAGCCTGAACCTCCCTGCGGTTAATGAATTTGAAGAGGTTGCATAATCTTAATTAGTTAAATAATGGTATAGTATATATAATAATATAGTAAGTAGTAGTATAGTATAATAGCATAAACATAGTAATAGTGCAGTAAAATATAGTATAGTAATAGTATAAATAATAATATAGTAAGTAGTAGCATAGTATAATAGTATAATAGTATAAGCATAGTAATAGTACAATAAAATATAGTATAGTAATTGTATAAATAATAGGTCAATAGTATATATATTTGTATTCCCTTGTAAACGAATAATGTTAATGTTAAACTTCTGGTGATCTTAAGGCAGTGCGCGAGCTAGCAGCGAAACATGGTTTCATGGCAGTGGCTTATTTAGGATTTCCGCTCGAAGGGGGGAGGGGCACCATCTAAAAGCTACCGGAAGTCCATAAACTTACCAGCCAATAAGTATATTACTGTCATAGTTCCTTGTTTAGCTCATTTATTACTGTGCTGCTAAAAAAAAAGATAAAATAATTAGTCAATTTACCAAACTGAAGTGCTTTAATGTTGCTAGTTCCTTGAATTAGCAATTCAAGTAATTAGCAAGGAATTAGCTAATTGAATTGAATTAGTTTGAATGACAATTCCTTGAATTGAATACAAAACAAAATAAGCACTGTAAATACTTGTTATATTTTAATCCGTCTTGATTTCCTCCTAAAGTGGCTTAAAACATTGTCAGTATCCACCTTGACATTGCAATTGATAGAAATGTGGGCATGACCATTAAATCTGCCCTATCCTGTCTGACTTCGGATGTATGTTTTCAGCTGCTTTGGCATGCTAAATGAACGCTCTGCAGATATCGTGGTAACAGGGAGAATAAAATCAAGAGTGCACAGTTGGAAAACAGCGGTCGTCGAACGCACGAAGAGATGCAGAAATTTTGTCGGGATGACAAGACTTGCCTATAAACCTCTATTTAGCTTGCCAGGCAGTTAGCTCAGCAAGGAGGCAAGTCTCAGAGAAAAAGAACTGCTTGTATTTTTGCGGCTTCGTCAAAACCTCGGCTAGTTCAGCTTCAACAAATAAAACGAGGGAACAGAAGTTGGATTTGAAATGCTCAAAGTCGGTGGTTAAGAAATCTTATATCGAATCCCTCACATAGCTGCTCGAGGCATGGGGAAAAGGAAAAGTTTGTATAACAGAGTAGTGTCTGAAGAGGGGAATCATCGACGCTGGCGTCTCGGTATTGAGGTGGGTGTCGTAACACTTTCAGCTGTCTGGACTGCTTTTTCATTAATAGAAGGAAAATCCACTTCCACTAGCTCTTTTAATACAGACTTGCATAGATCGATATATTCGCAGTAGGTATGTAGATCTGGATTTTTCTTCTGCAGAGAAACGGAAGTTGAAAGCAGAATCAAAATCCCCTTTCCACAAGAATCAGAGTGAAAAAGAAGTTGAACTAGGTAATGGCTGCTACTAAGGAGTTGGCTTTCGCCATTAAACCTGAATCTTAGTGGTTGTCCGCAAAGCCCCCCAGAACTCCAACAACAGCAGGGAAAAGCTCCAGAAAGGTGATAATACTATCATGCCATTCAACCCACCATGTGTCAGCTTTTACTCCTTCAGCAAGATTTTGAAAACTTGTTTTTTTCTTTCTTCTTTTCTTTTCTTTTCTTTTATTTTTTCTTTCTCTTCTTTCCTCTTCATTCCTTTCCTTCTCTGAATGTTTTCGGATTATCGTTGGAGCTTTTGCCTAAATTTGATTAAGAATTTAGTTTATCATCTTTTTTTTTACAGAATTTTTCATTTCTCCTTTTATTCTCTCCTGTTTGAATGTCTCACGAAGTTTGCCGTAACTGTTGCTAAATTTGACTAAGAATGTAATATTTTCCTTCTTTGCCTTCTTCGTGTTTTTGGCTTCTTCTCAGTTTTGTTCTTTTTAGGCAAAAGAATTATCCGAAAGTAAAGCACATTCAATGGACTTGCACGCTGTGAAGCTGAAATTCGAGGCCTTAATTCCGAGTGAAACTCCTGGCTCTTTTCAATCGATATGTCGCCCTGTATATTCACATCCGGTGTGTAATTTAAGTAAGTTGATTTGTTGCTTTGTTTTTTTTTATTATTCTTTTTTCTTTACACATTTGTTTTCCTTTTCTTTGATTCTTTTTCTTTGATTATCGGTATCTCGCCCTGTATATTTCCACCCGGTGTGTAATTTAAGGAAGTTGATGTGCTGCTTTGTTTTCCTTGAACTAATTTTTTTTCTTTACACATTTGTTTTCCTTTTCTTTGATTCTTTTTTTGATTATCTTTGCTTTGATTATCGATATGTCGCCCTGTATATTCCCACCCGGTGTGTAATTTCAGTAAGTTGATTTGCTGCTTTGTTTTCTTTGAATTATTCTTTTTTCTTTACACGTTTATTTTCCTTTTCTTTGATTCTTTTTCTTTGATTATCTTTTCTTTGATTATCGATATGTCGCCCTGTGTATTCCCACCCGGTGTGTAATTTAAGTAAGTTGATTTGCCGCTTTGGTTTCTTGGAATTATTCTTTTTTTACACATTTGTTGTCTTTTTCTTTGATTATCTTTTAGTCCTGTGTATTCCCGCCCGATGTGTAATTTAAATAAGTTGAATTACTGTTTTGTTATTTGTATTCTTGTTTGAATTATTTTTTTTTTACATGTAGTTTATCTTTTCTTTGATTTTTTTTTTTTTAATATTTTTTATGTAGCTATCGATATGTTGCCGTGTATATTCCCACCCGGTGTGTAATTTAAGTAAGTTGATAATTGCTGCTTCGGTTTCTTTGAATTATTCTTTTTTATTTACACATCTGTTATCTTTTTCTTTAACTATTTTTTCTTTGATTATTTTTTCTTTATCTTTTCTTGGAAAAAGGCAAATTCGTTTTTTTTAGAACAAAAAGCCAGTATGAATAAAAATTCAAGAGCAGAATAAATACCATAGAGTAAGGTGTATGCTCCCTGTGTAAGTTTTAATGTATGTTTTGGTATGTGCAAATTTTGGTATGTTGGTTGTGCAAGTTTTGGTATGTTTATCCTATGATTAAGGTATGTCTATCCTTTCCTATGATTTTAAATACCGTATCAACGCAAATCGGATTTTTTTCTATTATTTCAAAGCAGACATTCACTTTTGTCTACCGAATTTGATTTTTGAAATTTGATGTTCAATTTTTTTAGATTTAGAATACGATGAAAATTGGATGAAAATCGTTGAAAAAAATTTGATTCTTTTTTTTTTTTTTTTTATAGCAAATTTAGCCACTTCTGTAAAAAAAATAACAACTTATGTTTGATATCATAATTATGACATGGCAAAAGGATATACCTGAGACCAATGAGCTCAATGATATGAGGTGCAAGTCATAGCCGGAGAACAAAGCTTCTCACGCCTAAGTGCTGACAAGAGGCGCAAAAAATTGTGTTGCTTTTTGCTTACCCTTGGATACTCCTTTTGACAGCGTAGGGAAAAATTAATTAGTGGTACAGTTTTAAACACTTTTCATACGAGTGCTGCACGAAATTTTTATTAAATTATTAACGTCTTGTTCATTAAGATTAAAGAATTCTTTCTTTCTAATTTCGAGAGAAGACGGATCTTTAATCCACATATTATCGGAAGGAATATCAAGAAAGTAATCTTCACAACTGTTTAAAATGAATGTACACAGTATTACACTATTTATAATATAAAAATACTTATATTATGTAAGTATTAATATAATAAATATTAATATAAACATAATATTAATTATAATTAATATAATATAAATATTAATATAAACTTATATTAATATAATAAATATCTGTTTAGATATTTATCTTCTCGGAAAGATATTCTTGAACTGAAACCGAAAGTATTTCTAAATTTAATCGTAGTTCGTAAGTTCTCCCGGAAGATCAAAAGCTAAACGCAAGGAGTAAAGTTTCAACATTTAATGACAATAACAGAGAAATGTCTGATAAGTTTTCCTCGACAAGATTATTATTACCCAAAAAAAGAATAAAAATAAATAAATAAACGCCCTTAAAGCCCTTCAAAACTAAAAGAAATTTCGTTTTCTAGCCAAGGAAAACAAAAATCAGACCTTCTGAATTGCCACAGTTTAAGTACTATTCAGACTCCATTTGATGGATGGGATAAACAAATATTGCTAACCATGGGAAGTATTATATACCCTAACACATGGAAAATAATTTAATAGACCTTTGAATAGAAGTATAATCGACCCTTGCATAGGTTGTATTCTACTTTCTGTGATTATTCTATCCTCTTCCTTCCCAATTTTGAGCTACCAAGGGCATCCAAATGAAAACATTTTTGGCCCCTTGGCTCTATCTTGTGTGTTTTATATATACTTTATTCGGTTTATTATCAATAAACGCAATGAATAAGAATAGTCCAATGTCGAAATAATAGCCTTAACGAAATTTCTTACGCAACAATCTTGAGTACGGATAATTTAATCTTGGTTGATGGCAAAATTCCATATGGAGTTTTCAAGGCCGTATCCAGGGGGGGGGTTACAAGGATTGAACACCCCCCCCCCCCCGTGAAATTTTTGACCGAGTCGAAAATTAGTAAAACCTTAGTAAAAATTAGTAAAATTATTCGAAAATTAGTAACCCCCCCCCCCCCGAACTAAAGTCCTAGATCCACTCTTGAGAGTTTTGTATTGTGAGACTATTGGCAATGGGCCTTTGCGGCCTGAGCCTCGGTTCATGTTGGCGCTTCCGCCCACAACAATAATAAACGACAAATATGACTTCTTCTCCTTATTGTTTGGATTACTATGAATACGCTTTCGCACAATGTCGTCACCAGATCCAGATTCTGGGCCATGTAGCGGATTGCTGTTGCTGAGGTCGAACTCTAAGAAACAGTATCTTGATAACATTATATACATCAAAACAGTCGAATTTTTATGCTTATTTAAAATATGTAAAACTCCCTAAGTTTGATGATACTCATCAAAGGTTATAAGCCTGAGGAAATTTGTCTAATTTTTGAAAATGGAAGAAAAACATCAAGTGATCTTAATGAAAATCTTACCATCAGATTCAGCATACTATAAAACCCTACTGTAGAGGTTTCAAGTTCCTATTGACAAAAATGTGGAAAATCGCTTGTCGATTTTGTCGCAAAATCGCTTGTTTCAGAATGAACATATACCGTAAGAATGAATTTTAAATGCTGTAAGATGATGACGAGATACCGAAAATAATAAAAACTTACATACAACAAAATTTTTAGACATTAGGCTTTGTTGCTATTTACAAATCATCTTTGTTTTGTAAATAGCAACAAAACAAAGAAGGTTTGGGTACAAATTTGAAAAATGAGTAGGAATAGATGAATTATCTTGAAACGTTTGAAATTATAGGAAACATGGCAAAAATTTCAAGACTTCTGGGGGGGGGGGGAATGAAGCAGGCAAGCAATTATCACCACAGGCCTCTTCGCAAATATTCCTCTCTGTTAGATCCAGGGGTGATAATTCATGAAAACGATGGGAAGGGGGGACAAGTTTTTTTTTCTATTTTTCTTAAAATAGAGATTAAAATTCATATCTTTCAATGTCTAGGGGGGCGGCGGTAATTTTTTTGTTTGTTTTTTTCGATTTTTTAATGAAAATACACCCCCTTCTCCCCAAGTATTTTTTTCAATGTATCTGGGGGGAGGGAACATAAGGGAAAATTACCAAGGGGCAATAGTTCATGAAAATGTTGGAGGAGGATAAGAATTTTTTTCATTTTTCTTAAAATGAAGATGTAAAAAAAATATATCTTTCAAAGTCTAGGGTTAATTTTGTAGTTTTTTTTAAAATTCTTTTTCAATGAAAATACCCAAAAATGTAGTTTTCGATATATATGGGGGAGGGTGAATCTAGGGGGGTTCCCCAATTGGTGCCCATGGTTTAATTGAGCTCACTGACCTTAGCTGGCACTCTGCTCCAAGTCCTGAAAATCTGGTCAGAATTCTGAAGCAAGTTCATTTCGAACCAAAAATCCCATTAATGGATTTTCAGTGTGCTGATTACGAATCTGAGACCGAGAGCATTACCATGGTTATGCAATTGCTATCGTAGCAGCCACTATCTTCGAAAACAATGTTCGATGGGGAATCAATTGGTACTGTTCTTTTGTTGTTGTAGTATTTAGTTTAGAAGACGCCATGTCGAAGACTGTTACCTATTTTCTTTTTGTTCTTATCTCTATTTAACCGCACAAATTTTCCAACCAGCCACAAGGGGGGCCTCTCAACATTATCGCTAAAAATGAAAAGGTATATGGGTTTATTTATCTCTTTAATATTTCACCTACCATGTATATTTCTCAGCCTTACTCTATTGGTCGAACCCGTCTTAAGTACTTCTTGAAGTATACTTTCTATTTGTGAACTTGAAAATAAATCGTCAAAAGCCGCTGAATTAGACGGAAACTGTGATAAAAGTTTAAATTTTGACTCTTTGGGGTTGAGCACGGGCCTAAGCCCCCTGGTAAATACCATATAAAAAGCCAAGATATGGTCATAGGGAGAGAAAAAATGTAAAAACGTATTAAAGAAAAAAAAATTATTACAATATTTATGAAAAAAAAGGAATTTCTTCTTATCTTAGTTATTCTGACATTATCCTGATAACAGTAATAGTTATTTTTACCCATTATCTGATATTGTAAAAAGCAGTGAAGCAGCAAAACAAAAAGAAAAGAAACAAACAACAAAAAGGCAAACGAAATAACAAAAAATGACAAGCAAGCAATATTCCGAGAGTGGTGCTGACATCTTTATCTGTATTAGCCTGTTCCTATCTTGTCTCCTTTTCGCTGCTTCAGCTCCAGATATGGACAAATCTTTGTTCCCTACATTGCAGAAAAAAATAATCAAAACATACCAATAGTTTATTTTTTATAGTTAATGGGTACAGGGTACATGTTTTGTATTTGTTCATTTTTTTCCCTTCCTTTTTAAATAGCCTTTTAATTTTTTTTATATTTGTATTTATTTTTTTGTTTGTTATTGTTGAGTTTTGCTTGTTTTTATCTTTTTGACTCATTATGGCCAATCTCAGTTTAAATAATGACTAATTAGTTTTCATTCTCACAACTTTAATTTGTCATTCTTTTGCCAATCCTTTAGTTTTCGTTGCTTTTTATCTTTTTTTTCCCTGCGTTTGTTTATTGACCCCAAAATTCGAATTCGTCCCTTCGGGGCTTGTAACGGCAATTTTTGAAATAAATAAATTTTTTATCTTCAGATGATTTTATGCTTCTCACTTCTACAGATATATGCAAACTGGTGATTGGGGATTGACAGAATGGACAACAATTTTCAAATACTGTCCAAAATTGCTGTGATGGCCCTTCTTGAGTTTGTTTTCTTGTTCGTATAATCTTCTTTTTGAGAAACAGTCTTTGGCTACCCTGGTCAGTATCTAAAATTTCGATTATAATTGAAGTTTTAAATACTGACTAGGGTTGCTACGAGCTATATTATTGTTGCGGCTTTATCTGCACCTGTTTTTTTTATCCATTTGTTCTAGATGAGTTTATGCTCGAACTCTTATAGAAGCAATTCAAATTGGGATTGTTAAACTTGATAAGGATTTTCTAGTACTGACCAGGGTTGCCATACGGCATTTCATTTCTTATATACCTTATTGCTCTTGGTTCGTCGAACCTCAATGTCTTTCTCTCATGTTGAGGAGCTGTCTTGGGTCATTTTGTGATGGCCCTTCTTGAGTTTGTTTTCTTATTCATATTATCTTCTTTTTGAGAAACAGTCTTTGGCTATCCTGGGTCATTTTGTGATGGCCCTTCTTGAGCTTTTTTTTTTTGTTCATATTATCTCCTTTTTGAGAAACACTCTTTGGCTACCCTGATCAGTATCTAAAATTTCGATTTAAATTGAAGTTTTAAATACTGACTAGGGTTGCTACGAGGTATATTATTGTTGCGGCTTTATCTGCACCTGTTTTTTTTATCCATTTGTTCTAGATGAGTTTAGGCTCGAACTCTTATAGAAGCAATTCAAATTGGGATTGTTAAACTTGATAAGGATTTTCTAGTACTGACCAGGGTTGCCATACGGCATTTCATTTCTTATATACCTTATTGCTCTTGGTTCGTCGAACCTCAATGTCTTTCTCTCATGTTGAGGAGCTGTCTTGGGTCATTTTGTGATGGCCCTTCTTGAGTTTGTTTTCTTATTCATATTATCTTCTTTTTGAGAAACAGTCTTTGGCTATCCTGGGTCATTTTGCGATGGCCCTTCTTGAGCTTTTTTTTTTTGTTCATATTATCTCCTTTTTGAGAAACACTCTTTGGCTACCCTGATCAGTATCTAAAATTTCGATTTAAATTGAAGTTTTAAATACTGACTAGGGTTGTTACGAGGTATATTATTGTTGCGGCTTTATCTGCACCTGTTTTTTTTATCCATTTGTTCTAGATGAGTTTAGGCTCGAACTCTTATAGAAGCAATTCAAATTGGGATTGTTAAGCTTGATAAGGATTTTCTAGTACTGACCAGGGTTGCCATACGACATTTCATTTCTTACGTACCTTATTCCTTTTGATTTGTCTAACCCCAGTGTCTTGCTCTCATGTTGAGGAACTGTCTTGGGTCATTTTGTGATGGCCCTTCTTGAGTTTGTTTTCTTATTCATGTTATCTTCTTTTTGAGAAACAGTCTTTGGCTACCCTGGTCAGTATCTAAAATTTCGATTATAATTGAAGTTTTAAATACTGACTTGGATTCCTGCGAGCTACATTATTATTACGGCTTTATCTGCGCCTGTTTTTTTATCCATTTGTTCTAGATGAGTTTATGCTCGAACTCCTATAGAAGCAATTCAAATTGGGATTGTTAAACTTGATAAGGATTTTCTAGTACTGACCAGGGTTGCCATACGGCATTTCATTTCTTATATACCTTATTGCTCTTGGTTCGTCGAACCTCAATGTCTTTCTCTCATGTTGAGGAGCTGTCTTGGGTCATTTTGTGATGGCCCTTCTTGAGTTTGTTTTCTTATTCATATTATCTTCTTTTTGAGAAACAGTCTTTGGCTATCCTGGGTCATTTTGTGATGGCCCTTCTTGAGCTTTTTTTTTTTGTTCATATTATCTCCTTTTTGAGAAACACTCTTTGGCTACCCTGATCAGTATCTAAAATTTCGATTTAAATTGAAGTTTTAAATACTGACTAGGGTTGTTACGAGGTATATTATTGTTGCGGCTTTATCTGCACCTGTTTTTTTTATCCATTTGTTCTAGATGAGTTTAGGCTCGAACTCTTATAGAAGCAATTCAAATTGGGATTGTTAAACTTGATAAGGATTTTCTAGTACTGACCAGGGTTGCCATACGACATTTCATTTCTTACGTACCTTATTCCTTTTGATTTGTCTAACCCCAGTGTCTTGCTCTCATGTTGAGGAACTGTCTTGGGTCATTTTGTGATGGCCCTTCTTGAGTTTGTTTTCTTATTCATGTTATCTTCTTTTTGAGAAACAGTCTTTGGCTACCCTGGTCAGTATCTAAAATTTCGATTATAATTGAAGTTTTAAATACTGACTTGGATTCCTGCGAGCTACATTATTATTACGGCTTTATCTGCGCCTGTTTTTTTATCCATTTGTTCTAGATGAGTTTATGCTCGAACTCTTATAGAAGTAATTCAAATTGGGATTGTTAAACTTGATAAGGATTTTCTAGTACTGACCAGGGTTGCCATACGGCATTTCATTTCTTATATACCTTATTGCTCTTGGTTCGTCGAACCTCAATGTCTTTCTCTCATGTTGAGGAGCTGTCTTGGGTCATTTTGTGATGGCCCTTCTTGAGTTTGTTTTCTTATTCATATTATCTTCTTTTTGAGAAACAGTGTTTGGCTATCCTGGGTCATTTTGTGATGGCCCTTCTTGAGCTTTTTTTTTTTGTTCATATTATCTCCTTTTTGAGAAACACTCTTTGGCTACCCTGATCAGTATCTAAAATTTCGATTATAATTGAAGTTTTAAATACTGACTTGGATTCCTGCGAGCTACATTATTATTACGGCTTTATCTGCGCCTGTTTTTTTATCCATTTGTTCTAGATGAGTTTATGCTCGAACTCTTATAGAAGCAATTCAAATTGGGATTGTTAAACTTGATAAGGATTTTCTAGTACTGACCAGGGTTGCCATACGGCATTTCATGTCTTATATACCTTATTGCTCTTGGTTCGTCGAACCTCAATGTCTTTCTCTCATGTTGAGGAGCTGTCTTGGGTCATTTTGTGTTGGCCCTTCTTGAGTTTGTTTTCTTATTCATATTATCTTCTTTTTGATAAACAGTCTTTGGCTATCCTGGGTCATTTTGTGATGGCACTTCTTGAGCTTTTTTTTTTTGTTCATATTATATAAATTTTTAGAAAAAATATTTTGCTACCCTGATCATTATATAAAATTTAGATTTAAATTGAAGTTTTAAATACTGACTAGGGTTGTTACGAGGTATATTATTGTTGCGGCTTTATCTGCACCTGTTTTTTTTATCCATTTGTTCTAGATGAGTTTATGCTCGAACTCTTATAGAAGCAATTCAAATTGGGATTGTTAAACTTGATAAGGATTTTCTAGTACTGATCAGGGTTGCCATACGACATTTCATTTCTTACGTACCTTATTCCTTTTGATTTGTCTAACCCCAGTGTCTTGCTCTCATGTTGAGGAACTGTCTTGGGTCATTTTGTGATGGCCCTTCTTGAGTTTGTTTTCTTATTCATGTTATCTTCTTTTTGAGAAACAGTCTTTGGCTACCCTGGTCAGTATCTAAAATTTCGATTATAATTGAAGTTTTAAATACTGACTTGGATTCCTGCGAGCTACATTATTATTACGGCTTTATCTGCGCCTGTTTTTTTATCCATTTGTTCTAGATGAGTTTATGCTCGAACTCTTATAGAAGCAATTCAAATTGGGATTGTTAAACTTGATAAGGATTTTCTAGTACTGACCAGGGTTGCCATACGGCATTTCATTTCTTATATACCTTATTGCTCTTGGTTCGTCGAACCTCAATGTCTTTCTCTCATGTTGAGGAGCTGTCTTGGGTCATTTTGTGATGGCCCTTCTTGAGTTTGTTTTCTTATTCATATTATCTTCTTTTTGAGAAACAGTGTTTGGCTATCCTGGGTCATTTTGTGATGGCCCTTCTTGAGCTTTTTTTTTGTTCATATTATCTCCTTTTTTGAGAAACACTCTTTGGCTACCCTGGTCAGTATCTAAAATTTCGATTATAATTGAAGTTTTAAATACTGACTTGGATTCCTGCGAGCTACATTATTATTACGGCTTTATCTGCGCCTGTTTTTTTTATCCATTTGTTCTAGATGAGTTTATGCTCGAACTCTTATAGAAGCAATTCAAATTGGGATTGTTAAACTTGATAAGGATTTTCTAGTACTGACCAGGGTTGCCATACGGCATTTCATTTCTTATATACCTTATTGCTCTTGGTTCGTCGAACCTCAATGTCTTTCTCTCATGTTGAGGAGCTGTCTTGGGTCATTTTGTGATGGCCCTTCTTTAGTTTGTTTTCTTATTCATATTATCTTCTTTTTGAGAAACAGTGTTTGGCTATCCTGGGTCATTTTGTTATGGCCCTTCTTGAGCTTTTTTTTTTTGTTCATATTATCTCCTTTTTGAGAAACACTCTTTGGCTACCCTGGTCAGTATCTAAAATTTCGATTATAATTGAAGTTTTAAATACTGACTTGGATTCCTGCGAGCTACATTATTATTACGGCTTTATCTGCGCCTGTTTTTTTTATCCATTTGTTCTAGATGAGTTTATGCTCGAACTCTTATAGAAGCAATTCAAATTGGGATTGTTAAACTTGATAAGGATTTTCTAGTACTGACCAGGGTTGCCATACGGCATTTCATTTCTTATATACCTTATTGCTCTTGGTTCGTCGAACCTCAATGTCTTTCTCTCATGTTGAGGAGCTGTCTTGGGTCATTTTGTGATGGCCCTTCTTGAGTTTGTTTTCTTATTCATATTATCTTCTTTTTGAGAAACAGTCTTTGGCTATCCTGGGTCATTTTGCGATGGCACTTCTTGAGCTTTTTTTTTTTTTTAATATTATATAAATTTTTAGAAAAAATATTTGGCTACCCTGATCATTATATAAAATTTAGATTTAAATTGAAGTTTTAAATAATAAATAGGGTTGCTACGAGGTATATTATTGTTGCGGCTTTATCTGCACCTGTTTTTTTTATCCATTTGTTCTAGATGAGTTTAGGCTCGAACTCTTATAGAAGCAATTCAAATTGGGATTGTTAAACTTGATAAGGATTTTCTAGTACTGATCAGGGTTGCCATACGACATTTCATTTCTTACGTACCTTATTCCTTTTGATTTGTCTAACCCCAGTGTCTTGCTCTCATGTTGAGGAACTGTCTTGGGTCATTTTGTGATGGCCCTTCTTGAGTTTGTTTTCTTATTCATGTTATCTTCTTTTTGAGAAACAGTCTTTGGCTACCCTGGTCAGTATCTAAAATTTCGATTATAATTGAAGTTTTAAATACTGACTTGGATTCCTGCGAGCTACATTATTATTACGGCTTTATCTGCGCCTGTTTTTTTATCCATTTGTTCTAGATGAGTTTATGCTCGAACTCTTATAGAAGCAATTCAAATTGGGATTGTTAAACTTGATAAGGATTTTCTAGTACTGACCAGGGTTGCCATACGGCATTTCATTTCTTATATACCTTATTGCTCTTGGTTCGTCGAACCTCAATGTCTTTCTCTCATGTTGAGGAACTGTCCTGGGTCATTTTGTGATGGCCCTTCTTGAGTTTTTTTCTTGTTCATATTATCTCCTTTTTGAGAAACACTCTTTGGCTACCCTGGTCAGTATCTAAAATTTCGATTAAAATTGAAGTTTTAAATACTGACTAGGGTTGCTACGAGCTATATTATTGTTGCGGCTTTATCTGCACCTGTTTTTTTTTATCCATTTGTTCTAGATGAGTTTATGCTCGAACTCTTATAGAAGCAATTCAAATTGGGATTGTTAAACTTGATAAGGATTTTCTAGTACTGATCAGGGTTGCCATACGGCATTTCATTTCTTATATACCTTATTCCTCTTGGTTCGTCGAACCTCAATGTCTTTCTCTCATGTTGAGGAACTGTCTTGGGTCATTTTGTGATGGCCCTTCTTGAGTTTTTTTCTTATTCATATTATCTCCTTTTTGAGATACACTCTTTGGCTACCCTGGTCAGTATCTAAAATCAAACAGTTCGTAGTAACGAACTGTAAGTAAGCAGCCCGGCTCAATGGTAACCGAAACTCTAAAAAACAGACTTTTGATACCAATAGATACATGAAAAGGATCAGATTTTAATTTTGATTTCAAATATATGTTTGATCAAGTTTAGTCCTACACATCAAAAGTTACGTACCTGAGAAAAATTTGGCTGATTCTCGCAAAAAGGGGGAAAGACACCCAAAAGCTATAGAACCTTAATGAAAATAACACCATTATATTCAGCGTATCTGAGAACCCTAATGTAGGGGTTTCAAGCTCCTATCTACAAAAATGTGGAATTTTCCATTTTTTGCAAGAAGAAAGATCACGGATGCTTGTTTATTATATATTTTTTTTTTCCCCAGGGGTGATCGTATCGACTCAGTGGTCCTAGAATATTGTTGGAGAGCTCATTCGAACGGAAATCAAAAGTTCTAGTGCCCTTTTTAAGTGACCAAAAAATTGGAGGGCATCTAGGCCCCCTCCTACGCTAATTGTTTTCCCCAAAGTCACCGGATCAAAATTTTTAGATAGCCATTTTGTTCAGCATGGCCGAAGATATTATAACTATGTCTTTTAGCATGACTTAATCCCTCGAAGCCCCCGGGGGAAGGGCTGAAAGTTTGAACTTTACCCAATGTTAACATATAGTATTGGTTATTGGGAAGTATACAAACGTTTTTAGGGGGAATTTTTTCTGGTAGTGGGGGTGGGGGTAGTTCGGGAGTTATATGGGAGAATCTTTTCATGAAGGAAGTTTTCATAGGGGAAGAGAAATTGCTATGAAGGGGGCGCCGGATTCCCCATCATTATTTAAAAAAAAATCTGAAATTAAATATAAAGAAACAAGTTTTTCAACTGAAAGTAAGGAGCAAAACTTAAAACGAACAGAAAATATTAGCTTTATTATTGGGTTCACCCCCTAGTCAATACCTCGTTCTTTAAGCCAAAGATTTTTTAGTACTTTCATAAGAGCTATTTATTGTAATTAACGACCTTTGTGATTAAAGGGTCATTTTTAAAGAATTGGAACAAAATTCGAACTTTCGCTTAAAGAGCAAGGTATTGACTAGGGGGCAAACCCCCTAATATACGTATTAATATATATATATATATATATATATATATATATATATATATATATATATATATATATATATATATATATATATATATATATATATATATATATATATATATATATATATATATATATATATATATATATATATATATAATAGCCCCTTTCATATACGGAATAATTTCTGTTCGTTTTAAGTTTTAATGTCGCTCCTTACTTTCAGTTAAAAAAACTTGTTTTTTTTTATTTATTTCGATTAAAATTGAAGTTTTAAATACTGACTAGGGTTGCTACGAGCTATATTATTGTTGCGGCTTTATCTGCACCTGTTTTTTTTATCCATTTATTTTAGATGAGTTTATGCTCATACTCTTCTAGAAGGAATTCAAACTGGGACTGTTCAACTTGATAAGGATTTTCTAGTACTGACCAGGGTTGCCATACGGCATTTCATTTCTTATATACCTTATTCCTCTTGGTTCGTCCAACCTCAATGTCTTTCTCTCATGTTGAGGAACTGTCTTGGGTCATTTTGTGATGGGCCTTCTTGAGTTTTTTTCTTATTCATATTATCTTCTTTTTGAGAAACACTCTTTGGCTACCTTGGTCAGTATCTAAAATTTCGATTAAAATTGAAGTTTTAAATACTGACTAGGGTTGCTACGAGCTATATTATTGTTGCGGCTTTATCTGCACCTGTCTTTTTTATCCATTTGTTCTAGGTGAGTTTATGCTCATACTCTTCTAGAAGCAATTCAAACTGGGATTGTTCAACTTGATAAAGATTTCTAGTACTGAACAGGGTTCCCATACGGCATTTCATTTCTTACGTACCTTATTCCTCTTGATTTGTCCAGCCTCAGTGACTTGCTCTTATCCTGTGAAACCACCATGGGTTATTTTATGAGGATCCATCTCGATGTCTTCACGTACTGACCAGGGTTACCATACATCGTTTCATTTCTTACGTACCTTATTCCTCTTGATTTGTCCAACCTCACTGTCTTGCTCTTATCCTGAGAAACCACCATGGGTTATTCTATGAAGATCCATCTTGGTGTCTTCACATACTGACCAGGGTTGGCATACAGCATTTCATTTTTTACGTACCTTATTCCTCTTGATTTGTCCAACCTCACTGTCTTGCTCTTATCCTGAGAAATCACCATGGGTTATTTTATGATGATCCATCTTGATGTCTTCACATACTGACCAGGGTTGCCATACAACGTTTCATTTCTTACGTACCTTGTTCCTCTTTATTTGTCCAACCTCGGTGACTTGCTCTCATCCTGAGAAAATACCATGGATTATTTTTTGAGGATCCATCTCGATGTCTTCACGTACTGGCCAGGTTTACCATACAGCATTTCATTTCTTACGTACCCTATTCCTCTTGATTTGTCCAACCTCACTGTCTTGCTCTTATCCTAAGAAACCACCATGGGTTATTTTATGAGGATCCATCTTGATTTCTTCACATACTGATCAGGGTTGACATACATCTTTTGATTCATCCATACATCTTATGAGGATCCATCTTGATGTCTTCACATACTGACCAGGGTTGACATACAGCATTTCATTTCTTACGTACCTTATTCCTTTTGATTGTCCAACCTCAGTTTCTTGCTCTTGGGTTACCACCATGGGTTATTTTATGATGATCCATCTTGATGTCTTCACATACTGACCAGGGTTGCCATACAACGTTTCATTTCTTACGTACCTTGTTCCTCTTGATTTGTCCAACCTCGGTGACTTGCTCTCATCCTGAGAAAATACCATGGATTATTTTTTGAGGATCCATCTCGATGTCTTCACGTACTGGCCAGGTTTACCATACAGCATTTCATTTCTTACGTACCCTATTCCTCTTGATTTGTCCAACCTCACTATCTTGCTCTTATCCTAAGAAACCACCATGGGTTATTTTATGAGGATCCATCTTGATTTCTTCACATACTGATCAGGGTTGACATACATCTTTTGATTCATCCATACATCTTATGAGGATCCATCTTGATGTCTTCACATACTGACCAGGGTTGACATACAGCATTTCATTTCTTACGTACCCTATTCCTCTTGATTTGTCCAACCTCACTGTCTTGCTCTTATCCTAAGAAACCACCATGGGTTATTTTATGAGGATCCATCTTGATTTCTTCACATACTGATCAGGGTTGACATACATCTTTTGATTCATCCATACATCTTATGGGAATCCATCTTGATGTCTTCACATACTGACCAGGGTTGACATACAGCATTTCATTTCTTACGTACCTTATTCCTTTTGATTGTCCAACCTCAGTTTCTTGCTCTTGGGTTACCACCATGGGTTATTTTATGATGATCCATCTTGATGTCTTCACATACTGACCAGGGTTGCCATACAACGTTTCATTTCTTACGTACCTTGTTCCTCTTGATTTGTCCAACCTCGGTGACTTGCTCTCATCCTGAGAAAATACCATGGATTATTTTTTGAGGATCCATCTCGATGTCTTCACGTACTGGCCAGGTTTACCATACAGCATTTCATTTCTTACGTACCCTATTCCTCTTGATTTGTCCAACCTCACTGTCTTGCTCTTATCCTAAGAAACCACCATGGGTTATTTTATGAGGATCCATCTTGATTTCTTCACATACTGATCAGGGTTGACATACATCTTTTGATTCATCCATACATCTTATGAGGATCCATCTTGATGTCTTCACATACTGACCAGGGTTGACATACAGCATTTCATTTCTTACGTACCCTATTCCTCTTGATTGTCCAACCTCAGTTTCTTGCTCTTGGGTTACCACCTTGGGTTATTTTATGAGGATCCTTCTTGATGTCTTCACGTGGTAGGTCTGTTTCATATGATTTTTTTGTGAATATTGATCTTTAATAAATGAATTCCTGTCTAAAAAATTAATTTCTCTCTCTCTCTTCTTGATATTTTCTTATTTCTCTGCGGAATACCCTTTGGCTACCCTGGTCAGCATTTAAGAGGGGGTATTTAGGGGTTTTTTACCCCCCCCCCCCCGAAATGTTTGTCCGACTCGTAAAAAAATGAATATAAACAAATTTTTGATGTGTTCTTTAAAGTTTTTTTAACCCCCCCCCTTCTAAAAAATCTTTTGTAACTCCCCCCCCCCCAAAAAAAAGTTTCTGATTACGGCCCTGCTAACCAGGGTTGTGACGGGGTATTTCATTCTTATTGCTGCATAATCTGCTTCTCTTATTTTATCCAGCTGATAATTTTATGCTTACATTTTTCTAGAAGCAACACAAACTGGTGATCTAAGGATTGTTAGAATTGACAAACATGTGAGCTGTGTCACAGGCAATGAAGAAGTCTTTATTTTCGTGGAAAAAGTTAATAAACGTAAGTGTTTTTTTTTGTTTTTTAAGTGTTTTTGTGAAAACACTATGAAATTTTCAAGTTGAGAGGTATCGTGATATCTACGAACTAGTGATTTTCTCTGGCCTAGTGAAATCAATTGTGTAGTCACACATGATAACGGATATATCGTCCGTTTATAGGCCGCCTGTATTTTTCTATATATTAGTTTTTTTTTCAAAAGTGTCGTGCTAGCCGAGCGGTTGGCGGGCTGGGTTTGGAATTCTTTGTTCGAAGGGCGGGGGCTCGATTCCTGGTGTGGCCGGTTATTTAATTTGGGACGGGGGTCAGTGGCTTGACTGTAAGCTCAACCAGAGTCTACCCGGCTCTAAATGGGTACCCGGATAAATCTGGGGAAGGTAAGCAGGAAGGGTGCACAGGATGGCTGGCCCCCAACCCTCCATTGCACTTCCTGGCTGAAGGGCCAAGAAACGTAGATCAGCACCGCCGGTTGGACTTTAAGGATCTATTGTCCTATCATTTACCTTTTTCTTTCAATTTCTTTTCGGTAATTACCCGACCGAAGTAAAGTAACTCGGGCTTGAAATCTTCCTATTTTCCATTCATTTTAAATAAAAAAAAATATATTTTAACTACATACTAAACCCAAAAACCGTTTTGGGGAAAGGAATGGGAGGGCGGAATTTCAGAAAGGACTGTTTTGCTCGTCATATAACGAGCTTTGAAGTCAAACGTGAATTGGGTTTAGATCGTGATAGAAGAGGGCTGGTTTGTCATTTCTCTTTTCTAATAGTCCCAAGTTTCCGTGATAATTTTTTTCTCAATTTGTATTCCAAAGTTTTCACTTAATTCTGCAACTCCGTTATAATTTAATTTTGCTGAGTCATTTAAACTTTATAGAAAGGATCCCCCTTCCCCCTCCCCAAAAAAAAGGAAAAGAAAAAGGAAACCAAGAGTTAATTTTTATTTCTGGAAAAGCATAGAAACCAGACCCGTACGTAGGGGAACGAGTTCTCGGGGCTGTGCCCCCTCAATTTCATGAAAATTTTCGAAATTGTTTGTTTTTTATATTTTCCATGTTATTCTGCTCTTTTTTCTTTTTTATTGAAATTAGTATTTCCTTCATTAGATTCCCCCACCTTTGGAGTAATTCCCCAATTATTGACCTACCTGAAGTCAGAATGATTTTGGCCAAAATGTATTATAAGCTGAGATTTGTTCAAAAGCGATTTAAAAAAAAACAACAAAAAACGAAGGAATTTGTCAATAACAGTATTTTATACTTTTCATTTTCTTAACGTGTTTTCCCTTTTTATCAAATTAATATCCCCTCCAGGAATAACATCCACTTCTGAAGCAATATCCTCGTTATTGACCTGCCTTAAACCAGAATGGTTTAGGCCAAAATGTATTATTAATTGAGATTTTTCCGAAAACAATATTTTAAAAACGATGGGATTTTTTTCAGTCAATGTTTTTGTATTTTTCATACTATTTGCCTCTTTTTCCTTTTTATTCAAATTAATTTCCACACCGAAATTAACCTCCAGTTCTGAATCATTTTTTGATTATTGACCTGCCTGAAGTCAGAACGGTTTAGGCCAAAATATAAGATTAATTGGGATTTTTCCTTGAACAACAGTTTAAAAACAATTGGATTTTTTCAGTAATTTTTTTTTTGTATTTTTCAAATTATTTGCCTTTTTGTTTTTGTTAAAATTGATATTCCCTCAGAAAATGACTTTCACTTCTGAAGCAATTTCCTGATTATTGACCTGCCTGAAGCCAGAATGGTTTAGGCCAAAGTGTATTTTTAATTGAGTATTTTTCCTAAAACAATGGGATTTTTTCAGTAACTGGTTTTTATATTTTTCATATTATTTGCCTTTTTTTTCTTTTTTATTTTGATTATTACCCCCTCCAAAAGTATCCCACACTTTTAAAGCACATTCCTGATTATTGTGTTGCCTGAAGTCAGAATAAGGGTTGCCACCCGGTGAAAAAAATCACTAGATTTTAGTTTTTAGATCCACATTCTAGAGTGGAAAAACGACGTGACGTGAGTAGGCACACGTGACGTGACGTGACGTGACGTAGGCACACACGTCAAGATGAGGGAGGATATTAGCAGATATCTCTGGGTTTCTCCAGTTAGTTCTCTGGTTTTCTGTGTTTTTGTTTACTCTACTTGTTTTTGAAGTTTCTGACTCTATCCCACTGCCTCCTCCTCGCGTAGGTAAAGGGCTCCGTTGCTTTAAATAGACATGATATTGTACTTTTTTAGAACCCGGATATTTCGGTAATTAAAAATCTGGATATAATTAGAGAAGCTACAAGGGTTTGGGCGTCTCTATCTTCCGTTACACATATTATACATTATTGTAACCAGAATGGTCCTGGGCTTAGAACCTTGGATAAAATCTTCGGAATGCTGTAAATCTTTGGAGGCTTGGGTGGGAGCCCTGAGGTCCGGTCAGATATCATTAAGGAATGTTGCCCTAAGATCGTTTAACTCAAAAACATGCCATATTTCTGAAATATGGCTACTGACAAGTAAGGAGGGTTGTTGGGTTGTTTTCCTCCAATAAACTGTGTGCATTTCTTCCTTGCATTATACCAGCATTTCTGAATCCCCGTCACTTATGTTTCTTTTTTATTCTTACCTAGTCCCTCGGATACAACCCTGGAGACTTCATTACTTCACGAATTTTTAGTTTTAAGGACGTTAGATTTTTGGCTCTGAGGGCCAGAAGGATTTCTCCTCCAAAACATTTGGCCCGTAATTCAATTTTAGGCTATACAAAACCTGTTGACTGAATCACGTGAATATTGAGATTTCATTTTTATTCAGGCGGGAAGTGGGGGAGGGGGAAGTCCCTAAGGCGTATATAGGAGGGTCAAAGGATAAGAAACCTCCTGATTCTTATGATTGTCTTTTCAGATAATTTGCTGCCTTTTGTGTTTGTTTTAAACTGAGACCCCCCCCCCTTGAGATGTTCCCCCATCCCCGAAGAAATTCTCACGTACGATTCGTGCCTGAATCACCTCAAGATGTGTTAAACATAGGAGATTAAATTGGACCAAATGGGATTTCGAGGGAGAGCCAGGGATGCGGTATACTCAAAATAGAAGCTACACGGCCATAATCGATTATCAAGTTTTTTTTCATCCTCAGTCCCTAGGCCTTATTGGTTAAAACTAAAATAAATTTCTTTTTTTGTAATGAAATTAAAACTCAAAGTTGGAATTTAAAATTAAGAATATTGCCTGCAAGAGTACGCAACATAAATCTATAGAATTATCGCGCAACTGGCACTGATCATCAAACTTTATTTGAAAAAGAGTTTTTGAAGGGGCTCTAATATGAGCGTAATTCCAGTGCATAAGCACCAATCCATGTGTTTTTATGGGGAGGGGGTGGGGTCGTATTTTAGATAACGTGAAATTTAAAAATTCCTACCCCTGTCTGTCCATGTGCCAGGACAAACACTTGGATATGTACAGGCTATAGTTTTATAAGTTTTCTCATGTTGTTTTCCTCGTAACAGATAGGGTTTCAAATCTAAGAGCATTTGATAAAAGGCTTATGAAATACAGTGAGAATCTCTGGAAAAGGGCACCTCTTAAGGTCAAATTATGCCGTGAAATAGATTTAATATTTATTTAATAAAACAACTTTCATAAGTTTTGCCTAGGCTGCAACTAATTTATGCTATTTTTTTATAATATCAGGTCAATAAATTACAAACGATTAAATACACTGACATAAAAAGGAACAAAGAGTTCATAAAACGATTAGTACGGCATCTCAGTGGTTCGATTTTATCCCTACTTTTTGTAGGCAAACGCTTTGTACATGAAGGTGGCAGCAAATAACAATGCTTCTTACTCGCGAGTAATAAGTTTCCAATCTTGAGCATTGATTCGTATCTGCGCTCACGGAGAGAGGGCCATTTTTACTGACTCAACAGTGGATTCATTAGACACATAATTTGCACCGAGTAGGATTTTTGTAGCACGTTTCTGCACAGTATCCATGTCAGAACTGGTATATTCTATATTGTTCACTAGAGGGTCTCATACCAGACAGACGTGCCGTACTAACGTAATGACTGCACATAATACAGATTTGATTTGCGCTGTAGAAAAACCCAGGTACCGCAAAGTAAATACCGATCTTATGGTGTAATATCCTTTCTTTACTTGGTTTGCAACATGTGGGCTAAGGAAGCCGTTTTTGATAAAAGAGCCACCGAGTATGCATGCGTTTTAGATAACTGGGTGCCATGATCCAGGACAGAAAAGATCACGATTCAGAGGTTGAAAGCTCATCATTTTTTTTTATTCTCGTTGATTTACTGCCTATATGTGTCACACTGGCTGTCAAAAGCCGATTTGAGGCCACTGAACTGCGGAAAGCCGATTTGAGGCCACTGAACTGCGGAAAGCCGATTTGAGGCCACTGAACTGCGGAAAGCCGATTTGAAGCCACTACTGAACTGCGAAACGACTTCGTACTTTTCCACTAGGCACTTCAGTAGGATGCACAAGTCTTCAACGTGTTTAACATGATCCTCAAAACTCCCCAAAGCACGTAATTTATCAGCGCTAGAAATAGCAGGGCTTCATGTTCGGTGCTTTGATGTGTACCGCATGTTATTTCGGCCCATTCCAAGTCGAGATCTCCCGGGAAAAGTACATAAACACACTGATAACAGCCGCGAAGAAAATCAATAGCAAGTAGCAGAATGTGCTTTTTTTTGCACACGTCGCTTTTAAGTTTTCGACAGCGGTAATATGGCGGATTAGGTCAAACGCTTTTCGAGAATGAGCTAAAAACAAGTCCACAATACTATTTATTTGGTCTAGTCATTCGGTTATTAGGTGGAAGAGTCTTACCAAATAGTGGGCTATGTTGCCTTTTTTTTAGACAATTGTTCTGGATTTGGTCAAGGGAAGGGCTAATTTGAGAAAGAAGTTCGCAGTAAGTGGACGATCCAGTCAATTTGGCTAGATTAGGAGTAATCGAGATCGGCCGCAGCTGGTCAAAAGGTTTTGGACCTTTGATTCTGGGTATAATTCATGCGTATGCCTTCTTCCATGCCCGAGGAAAACTTTATTCCTTAAAACACTGGTTAGTCACTGAAGTAAGGGTTTGGTAAGCGGTAACCTAATAGTACTAAAAAACTAAACCTTGTTGTAATATCAAACTTCGCGAATCGTTCCAACAGAATAACACTTTTCCAATTATTACTGCAATTATTATTATAATTTTCAACAGTTTTCATTTCAACATTTCAACAGTTGCTACTATAATCAATAATAGTTTAATTATTCCAATAGAACAACACTGCTCTAATTACTATTTCAAATATTATAATCTAGTTTTTAGTAGTTTTCAGTTAATTGTTGTAATCAGCAACAGTTTAAGTATTCAAATAGAACAACACTAAACAGAAAAAGATTTGTTCGAAATTCCAACCTGTACTTCATTTTACTGTTTATATTTTAACAGCAACTTTTTTTCTTTTACCAAAAGCTAGTAGCCTATATGTTTTTTAAGTTTTCGAGAAAGTCACAGAATAGCAGATTTTTGATTTTGGAACAGGACAAATTGCCGAAGATACAGGGTTTTGCCAATAGTTTTTCCGAAGTCTGTTTTCTTCGTGTTTTTCCTCTCCGCATGGGCGTCGTTGGGGGGGGGGAGGGAGGGGGCAGTTGCCCCCCAATGATTTGGAGAAAAAATATTATATATCCCATGCCCCTTGAATATCCGGATATGGACCCCTCTTGCCCCCCACCCATAAAAATGCTGGAAATTCGCCCCTGCCCCTCTGTCTACGTAGATACGAGCTTTTGTAATTTGAATAAGTTTGACTAAGTTTTGGCCGTTAAAAACGAGGGATTCAGGTTTTACCCTGTAGCTATAGGTACTAGGTTGTACCTCAGAAAGTATTGTAAATAGTAGCCATGCCGAGATTGGGGGAGGCCCAGTTATTTCATCGCATGGGTTTCAATTGTAGGGACTTAGCTTGATTCAACTTTGTACTGACAGACACTGTTAAATCAAGTCGAATAAGATAATAATTTCATTGAATAAAATTTAGTTTAGTAACTTTTTTCTCTTATTGTTTAGGTATATGTAACCTACTCGTATGAAAATCAGCTTATTGATATTTTCGTTTCGTCTGTTTTGCATTGTCTCGTGTAATGACGCAAAAATGCTCGGTTGTGATTGATTAACATGTAAATTACCGGGGTTTCCCGCTGATGCAAATTGGCGTCAAATTTTTGTTCAGAACACTTCAAAATCTAAGTACAGTCAACTTTAGATTATCCGGTTTAGGATTAACCGGTTTTGGTTTAATTATGGCTTTTTGTTATTGTTATACGTTAGCAAATAGAGCCTCTTATATGCTGAACCCTAAAAAACTGAGAAAACCCAATGTGTCCGTTAATCATAAAATTTCTTTGATGAAATAAATAAGAAATCAATTAATCTAAATAATCATTTTATAGTCCATGTCCATGGTAAAATGAATCCCTCTTCGATCAAACTGTCCTGAAAAAACGAGTTGAGTCGAAAGTAAAAAGACTAGATGATTGAATTTTTTTTAGATTTTTAGGAGTTTATTCCACACATTTCCGCTTACCTGGATCTATCACTTTCATTCATAGACAGCGTAGTTGCGCTGCCTAAGTAAAGAGCGATACGGCTTACATGCATCAATTGTTTTTTCCTTCCCCCAGGCCACTTTGTATGGAAGGGGTGGCTGTAAAACTTTTGAGAAGATTTAGTCGATTTGGAATTAAAAGTCCTTGCTCCCTTTTTAAGAGTTGTAAGCGATCAGAGACAACCCGCCCCCTCACATGCCCTTTTTGGCTATAGCCTACGGCTCCCTTAGCATCAAAAATCATTAAGCACCAAAACACTTAGATAACTATAGGTCTCCGTTCCCCTGCGAGTCCAGGGGACTTGTCTGTCATGTGTCAATCCTCTATACGGTAATCCGCCTGAGACTTTAAGTGGGCAAGCCTATTAGGCCTAGGTCATTTGTTCGCCTGTGAGTCCAAGCAAATTCAGTTCTCCTTTTGCATACAAGTCCATTCGACAGTGTACGTCATAGGTCAAACGGAAAGTCGCGATCATCCCTTAGTTCTACTATCTGAAAATTTCGATCGGTTGTGCTTTGGGAAATGACGGATGTAGAGGGGGGGGGGGTTTCCTGCTCTCAAATGACTTTTTACTCTTAAAAAGGGCACTATAACTTCTAATTTCAAATCAAATGAGCCCCCTCTGAAGTTTATACGAACAGCCATTCCATAAAAATCTTATATGCCTCCTGGGCATAACTTATAACGCTTGCCCCAGGGCTCTGGGGGGTTACGCCAACCCTAGAGGCATTGTTATATGTTTTTTGGACCATTTTGAACAAAATGGCTAACTCACAGTTAGAATTAGATGCGTTTGGTAAAAAAAGGGGTGGTCAGGGGAGGAGGGGGCTAGTTGCCCTCCATCACTTTTGACTCTTAAAAGGGAACCAAAGCTTCCAATTCTCAACCGAATGAGACTCCTCTCAAGTTTATACAACCATCTCTTCCATAAAGTCCTTAAATGCCCCCGGGGCATAACTTACAACCCTTACCCTCAGGCTCTGGGGGTTTGTTTAATTTAAACAGTTAAACATTTGACATTCGTAAGGTAAAAACGGAGGGAGAGGGAATCTCATATGCTTAAATTGCTTACTATGTAGGGGCCCGAAATTCCTTCTGTATCTTCCGGTAGAGATTTTTATTGGGGTAGAAAAGGGGTATTTTTACTGAAGCAGAAGGAGGGAGGCGAGGTCGAAGGGGGAAAATTGAATAGGGAAAAGGTAATTTGGTTGGGAATTTATTTAGGACGTTAGTGGCGGAACACAAGGAAATTTGTGTTTTTTTTTCCTTGAGGGTAACCAGCTCGTCTCTTCGAAGAGGGGTGATATAAGGGACTTAACCATCATTGAAAATAATTCTTAGCCACCTTTTTGGGAATGCTCCTATCCTTTCTGACAATTCATTGAAAATACCAGGATGTCAAACAGGACAGGTTTACTCCAGGATTGGGCGTACTGTGGCCTTTACGTATAAATATTCCAAAATACAGGCCGAATATGTGATTTAGAATGTCTTATAGCATTTATTTTTTTACTTTTTTATTCTAATTCTTTTTTCGTGTATCATAGACGTTTGAGATAAAGTTTAACATTGGGGCTGTAGGGGGGATATCAACCCAAAGGCAAACTTATTAGACATTTCGAAGTTTTTGAACAAAAGAGATATATCACAATTTGTTTTGATATCATAGAGGTTAGAAGAGAGCGGGATAGCAGAAATGGAGGGAGGCTGATTTCCCTTCAGCCGCTTTAAGCATTCAATAAGAACACACGAACTTTCATTTTGCAAGCGAATGGTCCCCTTCCCAAGTTTATAAATTAGCCCCTTCTATTTAAAGTATGTAGGTAACAAGTTTTTGGACTTTTCTCTTCCTTTTTTTTTTTAGCTACATTCTGACTGGACGCAATATTTTAAAAATGTAATTCTGCATTGGGGCCATTAGCTGTAAGTTTCAGACCAATTAAAAAAAGAAAAAAAAAGAAAAAAAAAAGGTTTTTAAACCCACTTTGCTAGAGGAGGGATCAATTCTTTGAATAGTTCTTTGTGTATTGATTCCTCCGGCAGAAGGATTTACGGCAGCAAGTTTCAAATTGATCAGTATATAAGTTTTTGCGGCTCATTTATTGGTATTTTCAACTATTTTGGAAAAATGGGAACCTCGAAGTGTTGATCAGATGTCCTGCAGTAAGAACCAATTGTATTAGCCAAGAATTGGGGCTATTGAGAAGGTGACATGTTAAGAAAATAATTCTTAGTTTAAATTATGTAAAAAAAATGGTTATTAACACATTTTGAAGGCACTTTATCTAATACTTTAACACCCCCCCCCTCTACCTTTGTTTGGAAATATATAGTCCATATTATATATTCCTTATGGATTTTTCTGTTTCTTGGTTTTGTCATCATTTATTCAATTTATCAATACACATTGAAAAAAAGAGTGACACTTGTCAAAATGCATGGGATATTAGGGGACTGGGAGTAAAGTATAAAGCAAGTTTAAAGCTTATATATATATATATATATATATATATATATATATATATATATATATATATATATATATATATATATATATATATATATATATATATATATATATATATATATATAGGGACCAAAGGTCCCAACATATAAGGGACCAAAGGTCCCAACATATAAGGGACCAAAGGTCCCAACACCTCCCTCCTAAGAAAAATGACCGTCATCATGCCATGGGTCAGAGCACAAAAAAAACATAAAATAAATAACATCAACTTCAAAATCACCAAACTTGCTTCTTCTCTCTTCCCCCAGTGTCTGTACTTCCATCGCTCCAGGATTCGTCGTCATCACGACGTCTCTACCGTAGAACCACTATGGTCTAGATCGTCTAACATCCACATTTGGTTTTCAAAGTTGAAGTCCCCAAGATTCGTAGAAATTCATTGTGCACAGCACAATCAAAAACAAAAATTTTCTTGCTCTCATGAATTTACATTTGAGAGGAGCAGAGAATCAGTTCCTGGCACTTTTGATGATGCCAGCCATCGTGAAAAATTGGCTGCACTAGCCTCTTAATTTCCATCTGTGGAAACAACTCGACCTCTCAATAAAAAAGTAACTTGCCTATTGACATAATTTCAAACAATCTAAGGCTGACAATGCACAGCCCTGTGGAAACGACAGGAGTTCAGGAAAATAAAGTAACAATCTGAGCGACCCTTGAGTTGCTTTTTTCTGGGTCTTGTCCCCTAAAATAATTGAGTGAATAATACTCGGCGATGAGGAATGAAGACATAATTGCGGACTGAAAAAACAAAGCCTCATTAAAGGGATCGCCACAGGTCCGTTAGTTGTGTATCAAAAAAAAGGGCAATCTTTCACGTTTCCCCACAGGGGATATTCCCCAAAGAAACCGTCCCCCTCAAAAAGGAACAAACTCTTTTTTGAGTTGATCCGACCAATATCAGATTCCTTCATAAATTTCTTCGATCCAACCCAAAATTCAGTACCTTTCAATCTTTCCGTAACCCGTTGTTGACAAGTCAATTCTATGTCAGGATTATCTGTAGTTTCTCTTAATTTGTCATGAGTCTTCTCCTCCCTCCTAAGTTTTTTCGTTTTATTGTAATTTTGCAATTTTCCTTGTGGGTATTGGACCTCTTTGTCCCCCCCTATTATTTATTTTAGCTAGGCACAGCCCAGATAATTTTTATTTTTCGCCACTGCAGGCTGAATCTAAAAATTTTTCTCTTTTTCACACTCCTCTTTTCATCTCTACTTTTCTCAATTTTGTCAATCGTGCAAAATAATAAATCATCCTTAAATCTGATTTGGACTCCAGTGTCCACCATCTTTGACTGCATTTCTTGTTTGTAGCTCCATTTAATATCTTTTTTCTCTCTATTAGTTCTCTTTACTCTTACCGCAGAAACAAATATTCGTTATCAAATGGGAATTGAACTCCGACATTTGGTTTTTCATATTCTACTAAAATTTCTCGAACTTTCCGAGGAAAAGCGCGTACAATAAATTTCGTCTCCTTTTTTTCTGGTACAATCAGCGTTTCATTCTGGCCTGTACTTTCTAGTGTCTCATATTCATTAAAAGTGTTCTCAAGTTTTCCATTTTCTGGAAATTTTCCCGAAAAATCATTCTCGCGCGTCTTATTTTCAATATTTTTTGGTCTTTTTACTTCCGCATCTCATTTTTGTGGATTATCAACATTATGAACACGCGTATCAAGTATTTCGTTTTTCTGACAGGGCGGCGTAGCCTCCCAATTTGTTTTATGGTCCGGTCCACTTTTCCCCGTAGCCAACAGAAGTATCATGTTTTTCCGTCGTAGTGTAATTTTGTAATTTTCCCACTGTTAAAGAAGTCGCTTTTAACGATAGGAGATTTCCGATATCTCCAAAGTCTCCTCCTACTAAAACATCCACTGCTAGAGTTGGTACTAAGCCTACTTTTATCGTCTTTCTCTGGACCGTAACGTCCTTTTTTGCAATTTCTAATTTTACCCAAGCAGACGGGCATTGGTGCTTGTCTCCATAATAACATAATGTTGTAATTTTATTTTTATGGTCTATCTCTGTTCTATTTATTAGGTCAGTTTGCACATAAGTTTGATCACTGCAAGAATCAATTGCCATTTCAATTAATTCCCCGTTCAGTTTTCCGTATATCTTGTGCGACTCTGCAAATGCGTAATTTTTTTCCCTATTATGGGTCATGGCTATCGTGTTTTGTTGTGTCTGATCATATGTATTGGGGCAGTTTCTTGCAAAATGCCCTGTGGTACCACAGTTATAGCAATTTAATCCTCCTTGCGCTGTGTTATAATGCATATCTTTGTTATACTCTTTGTTTTGAAATATGTCTATTTCCTCAATTTCTTCTCTTATTTCGGTCCACCTATTCGCCGTTTCCGCCATTTCTTCGCTTGTTTTTGGGTTCTTTTCTTTCAAATATATTTTCAATTCTCTGTGGGTGTTTTCTAAAAATTGTTCCATTACTGTTTTATTTACCATTTCCGTCAATTTTTCTTTTATCTCTTCCGGGTCTTCATACATTCTATAATTTTCTAACTCTAGCCATTTTAAACACATATCTTTCAATTTGTACCCGAATTCATTATATGTTTCGTTGTCTCGTTGTCTTTCGCTTCTAAACCTTCTTTGAAAGTGCTTGGGGGAGAGTTGAAACTTTTCAAAAATGGCTGGTTTTAGTCTTTCAAAATCTTTTGAGTAGTCCATTGGTAATGCTTTATATGCAAGTTGTTTTTTGTAGTTAAGGAGGGGCTGTATTCTCGTCACCCAATTTTCTCTCGGCAACCCGCTTAATTCCGCCTTTTTTTCAAAATTGTATATGTATAAATGTACATCTTCATTTTCTTTCATTGGTTGAAGGTTTATTGCCTGCATTACCTCTATTGTAGACGCTTTCTGAGGCTCTTCTGAATTTCTCCCTGCAATCATTTCCATTACGTATTTTCTTTCCTCTCTGTCTTCCTCCTCCTTTTTTTCTCTGGCTATGCTATCACCCTCTTCCTTTCGTTCTTTTTCTTGTCTATCTTTCTATCTTTCTTTTC